>NW_009636408.1:0-6574 GCF_000690535.1 Cariama cristata | reverse complement strand
AACTTGGGTGTCAGTGAAGGGGGGGGGGGGGGGGAAAGCAAGCAACGTGCAAACAAGGCATTATGAAAAAGAAGAGAGACCACCCCCAGCTTCCTATCTCAGATTTCACAGTGGTCTTTAAACTACACTACAAAATTATAATTTATTAAAACAGTGTGTTAAAGTTTGTCATATGTTAATTTCCTGTGATACTCTGGGATCAGCAAGCATATTTTATTGCTTCCTGTGGGACTGATCCTACATCAGTCAGTGGGAATTTCATGGGAAGTGCATGGTGCCGTGGCCGCAGTGGTGCTGAAGACTGAAGCACATGTTTAGGGCTTCGTTGCAAACAGGCTACCCAGGCTGTGGGCTGGGGACGGATGCTCTCAGGTGAGCAGCGTAGACAAGGATACACACATAAATCAGCAGGCTTTACACACTCCAGCTCCTGCAAAATAGCATTTCCAAGCTACTCATTTTCCCCAAATATCTGAGTTTGTTTTCTTTTCAATTTACCGTCCTACCGCTAGCTGAGGTGCTGTCCCATCAAGTTGCAGCTTCTGGTTAAAGTACAGAGGCCTGAGCGACTGCAGGCTGGGCAGGTGGAGAGATGCCGAGCTTTGAATCTGAAGTACCCAAGTGCTTTACTTTCTTTACATTAAGCTCATGGTGCCAAAAGCTCTTCCAGTAGTTTGCAGCCTGTGCGGAGGGCGAGGTCACCCGGAGCCTTCCCACGGTTTCACCTCTTTCACCTCCTGCTCTGCCTGTCAGAGCTCAGACCTGCTAGCGGCATGATGATGGACCCCGTGGGAAAGGTGGCACATCCAACAGCGGGCACAGGCAAACAGCAGTACCAGTAGGATGGCTGGGCACGGTCCCCCGTTGTTCCCCAGGGTAACCCAAAATGGGCCTGACATAAGGAGGAAAGGGAAGAACAGGATACGGGTTAATCTGGCACGGGGCGTACGCGAGGGGTATGTGCTGTATCGTGCCTTGCATGCCAACAAGCTGTCTAGTGCAGAAGCTGTCCTGGCCTCAGGAGCCAGATTCCTACAGCACCCATCAACTCAAAACCAATGCATGTTCAAAATCAATGCTGGGCCATCTTTCCCCTTCCCCTCCACATTCCAACAGGAGCTGAACGTATTTGATTCTGCGACGCTCTCCACCACCCCGCTATATTTTCAGGATTTTGTTGAAGTGGGGTGCAAGTGCAGAGGGGAGGTTGTCGCTTGACTACTATTTTGGTTCACATTGATTTTGCCTTGGAGATTTGTACATCTTTGAGATGTTTATCTTCGGGTTTTGTATATTTTGTCTAAGCATCTAAGGCAGTTTTAAGTAAAGGGAGAAAATGGTTATAATTTCTATTTTTCAGTTGCTTTTAATCCTGCCTCTGTTTGGAGAAAAAAAAACAAAAACAGAAACATGAGGCTAAAATACATCTTTGCATCTTATTTTGCCCCCATTAGTATGGGAAAGCAGTAGCAATACTGTGCCATCCTTTGTGCTGCTAATGGGACTTAATTCCACATTTGGGGGCCATCTGCTGAGAAAAAAAACCTCTACAAGCCTTCTCAATGCACATATAAAAACTTGTCAGCAAAGGCATCTTCATGAATCGGTTGTGAGGATATATTTTATCTAAACTTTGTTAGGCAGAGGTTTTTCATTTATATAAGCCGCTACATCAGTTCCAGCCCAAATGACTCTGAACAGAATGAAGTAAGAATTGTCAACCATCTTTCCTTTTGGTAGAAATGCATTGTTTTACTTCTTTTGACTCGGTACTAATTAATTGAATTTCACCTGAAGGGGAAAAATATTTTTTGCAGGAGGAAGAAACCAAATGAGTATTTATTTCAACACAGAGAGATCTATCTTTACACAGATTAACTGTGAAATTAAAGTAGTGTCCTGGGTTCTTGCGTTCCACACCTTGCTCCCACTGAGATTTCTTGTGTAACCTTGGACGAGCGGCTTAAATGCTTTTAGATTTCTTCTCACTTCCTACTAAAGAAGGTACTATCTCACTGACATGACCCACCATATTGTTAAATATATAAAAGACTTCTTCATCCAGATTTGATAAATAGAGACCAAAGGAGAACAGAAAACTGCCCTGGCTTGGCATCAGAGGCAAATCATAAGGCCCCAAACTAAGGTGGACATAGAAACTTATAAATCAGTTTATTGCTTGCTAGCAAAAAGAGAAGTCTGGAAGGGGCAACCGTAGGATGAAGATACCCTTGTATCCAACCAGTGAGTACAAAATGATTAGCCACCCTAATCTGGGACTATAATTGTAAACCAGCGTAGCTATGGCATTTGCACCATGTCTTCTGCCAACTGTTTGCCTACTGAATTAACATCTATGAGGAGCATGGACCGAGGTTTTGCCTGTAGACCTTGTGCTTGCAGTTTTCGACGTGTTTGCTCACAGATCACATATCAAAAACGTACTTGTGTACAGAAAAACTGCAGTAACGCTGTAGTGAGCGAGGCTGCTGTACCAGAGGTGGCTAATTAAGCCACCCCCATTCACAGCAGCATGCTGATTCTAGCAAAGGGAAGTAATTAATCAGCTGCAAAGACAGATAGCCATACTCAAGCTAATAGGGTAGTGCTCCTGTGATTTGGAACAGAGTAATGTCTGGCCTGTGTTAGCAAAAATCCTTTTGGTTACTGAAATGTTCTGTTTAAAGAAGAAATAGCATGATCTTCTATTGCACTAAATGGTCTAGTTGCTTTAATAAAAACGGTTACCTTTCCAACAAATCTTGTCTTGTTTATATCTTCAGGCCATTATGGCTACAACATTGCCACTATTTAAATGAGTCATCATGAGTTGTGCAATTATCGATAGAGACATTTTTAAGGTAACTGCTTATTATTATCAGAAAACTAACCCCCTAAATTAGTGGAGTTCTCACTTTAATGGCAGTTCTGCAATGCAGCCACGCTCTGAGCTAGGCAGGCAGCGTGGGAAGAAGAGCAGACTTCACAACCACGCTGCAAATCTAGGCAAAGGCAAATCTTGCAAAGTGCAACAAACCTCACCTAACAGACCTGTCCCTTGAGCTCGGAATTTCGCTGCAAAAGCAGGCAGCACTTGATGCTTCAGAGGAATGCAAAACCTAACCGCTTTCTTGCCTTGCAATTACAACCTAGTTAATTGTGTACAACTGTGCAAAGGAAGAGAGTGAGGAAATTCCTTTCTTGACCTTTCCAGCAATTGACTTGTGCCCTGGAGCATGAGATTTGATTACTCATGTAACTTATTTTCCCCAGGCAGTTTCTTCTTCATAGCTCTTGTGTGACAATTTAAGAAGGTTTCAGGCCAAGTCACCAGAACGCTCTACTGGTTGAACCTCAGCTTACGTTATTTTATTATTTTTCAATATACCTCTCTACTATGTGCTCCATGACCAGATTTTTAGATTTTTTAACTCGCACGACCAGTGTAACTGTTGGGTGTGATTTTTTTCACCAGAATGGTACTGATGAAGGCAGGCATGCCCTAGGTTGCCTTTTTATTTTGCAGAGATTCCCAATGAGCCTTAAAAATCAAGTTTCTTTCAGTACCTAGAATCCAGCCTGCTACACTGCTTCAAAATAGCTTTGAGGAAGTTACAACAGAAGCATCACCGCTTGCTTTGAAGTTTCAGCAGAAGTTCTGGTTGTGACCATTGTTACTATTTTCAAGCGATAAACAATTGTGTAGTTTTATTCTGCAATAGCAAGCAACAGCTGGGTTTCTTCACTGAGGCAGTGGTTCAAAATGCTCTGGTTACATGCTGGATAGCACTGAATCCTTATGACTTCATTTGCTGTGAAATGTTTATTCAAAAAGGATGCAATTTAATAACCCTATGGTGTATTGGTGACGCCGGTTCAAGAAACAGAGGCTCGGTCTCAAGCTCAACTGCTCAGATCTGTGTTGTTCCTCTTCTCATCAATCACTCTAATGCAAATACTTGTTGGACCTTTTTCGGAAGGCGGAAGGAAGAGGTTTCACCTTGATCATTTTCTTGATCTGGTTTTCACAACTAACTGCATCAGCCCACTAAAGAAGGTCACAAACTATAGACTGGGAACCCAAATGAATAGTTAAGGCAGGAAAGGGAAGAAACCAGACAAGTTTTGCCACCAAAGAAAAGACAGGGTGTAACTACACCCAGTCATCAATGGGTAGCTTTATCTCAACCGATTTTGTCAGGCTGGGTATTGTCTCTCCTCCTGCAGGTAGCATAAAGCCTGAACCAACTCCCAGCTGTGGGCTCTGGCTCATTTGACAGAAATGCAGTCATGTCCACACCTGATGTGGATAAAACCTGTAAAGGTAAAGGACCAGGTAACGCGGAGCTTGTGGTTGCAGGTGCTTGCTCAGAAGTGACTTCTCCTTCCCTCTTGCAGAAGCATGGCACTGAAGTATTTTATCACCATTTTCAGTGCTCCTGATTAAAGCATACTTTTTGCAAACATTCCAACATTCGATTTCTACTTATATGAATTACCATGGAAACTAAACTTTTATTGGGCATGCCTGCATACTCGGGGATGGAGAATTTTAAAAGCCTCTGTGATATGCAGCACTGTTGATGTAGCTGTGCAACTGCCATCAAAACAGTTCACGGTGGACTGTTGAACCCATCTACGACTTGCAGCTCTTGTGTAAGTGTCATTCCCTTTTTCCTGACTTTAATAGTAGTATTGTCGCTTTTGTTCTAACAAGAGTTTTCAGCTCTTTAGTTTTTGGTGTTTCATCTTGTTTGCTAATTTTTAAGTATTTCTTACACATAAAATGTCCAAGAGAGTATTTTTTGTTTGCTTGTTTTAAATTGGCAGGCTCTTGCCTGTTAGACCTTCTGACTTAACAAGTTATTTCAGGGCCTCAGCTATGGCTGGTTTTGAGTACCTCCTGTTATTTTAGAAAAAAGCCCCATTCCTTATTTTTCTCTCCTTTGCTCAGATGAAATTTTTGCAGCGTACATGCATGAGAGGAAACGCATGCTCTGCCTGACCAAGCTTTGCTGTCACCTCACCTACTGTGTAAGAACTAACTAAAGGAACGTTTCAGCTGGTATATCAAAAGTCCTTCAGAGTAACAGTTTAACCACAAGAGCAAAGTTACTCCTTTCCGTACTATTAGGCATCATTTCCCTAGGGAGAGTTTTGCAGGTTATTACTTACAGTTTTCCCACTTAAAAGGAAAAGGAAGATCACGTAAGACGAAGGGAAGGCTGACTGCTTTTGGCTCTAGCTGTGGCAGAGTTAAAAGTTATTCTCGCCTCTTCCAGCTGTGAGCATGTCCTTAACTCTGCATTCCTTACACGTATAGGCCTTTATTCTTTTAACTGAGTGTACTCTTTCTTGTTTGTTCAGTGAACAAAACAGAAGAGCCAGGTTCAACCCTGGTAGTAAATGAAGCACGCGGACATTTGTGGAGGCATCGCAGAAGAAGGGCTCATCTAGGTTCTGGCCTATTAATTAGTCTCAAAAGCTTGTCTTTTTATACGTAAACTATGGTAGACACCAGGACAGCCAAGGCCATTTCTTTTTTCTTTCTTTTTAAATGTTCTCTGCTACTCTGGGTGTTACTATACAGATTCCAGATTTTAATGAGTTATCACAAAGTTTGTATTGTGGTAAAGTTAATGGTTTTAGCCAAGTAAAATATCCCCTGGAATACGCCAGGCAGGAACCGGATCACAACGAACGCCGTTTCCCTGCGTCGGATGGGAAGAGTCAGCGATCGCGGTGGTGGTTTACATCTGCCGAGTGCCGCGTGAGATTGGACTCATCCCGCGGGACCCCTGCGCAGCAGGTACGCTCTGCAATCCCTGAATTTCCTCTTTGGGAAACCAACGGGGAAAGGTAGAGTGAGGAGGCCACACAGCACGAAACAAGATCGCTATGCAGGATACTCTGGCTTGCTGCCCTGAGCGCAGTCCTCCAGGCTGGCTCGTATCTCTCATCGCTGGAGTTTTCCTTCCCAAGCTGATGCTATATGTGTGCTCAGAAAGCCAAGGTTCGTTATGGACACTGGGCTCCCAGCACTTGCTGGTCCTCGGGGTGGGACGACACCTCCCCAGGGGCTCTTCACCCTTTTCGTTTTCTTCACTGACAGCTGCAACCCAGCCGGTTCTCTCACAGAGCAGCCGCTGGAGTGGGGACCTCTGAAGGGGTCTGGAGTGGCACCCCCTCCCACTCCCAAACACGGGAGAGGCGAGGCATGCTGCTCGGGCAGGTACGCTTTGCTGAGCCGGTGATGGTTTGTACCCTTGCTTTGGTGTGACAGCCCCACCAGTGGGTCCGCTGTCCGCTCTGGGACAGCAAAATGCTGGTGGTGGTGGCGGCTGCCACCTGCACGCGTCCTTTGCTGATGCACGGGGCCTGGACAGGGGTTTTTTGGGCCCAGGTGTGTATACACAGATATGTATGTACACACATGCAGGTGTATTTTTTGGGGAGCAAGACTAAATTGCTGGAAGGGTCCTGGCAGGCGGCAGCAGGGTGTGACCCCCGGGCTGGGGTGAGCGGTGGGGACGCCTCACCAGGGCTGGTGGGTTCCCCTCCGGGGCTGGGAGGG
>NW_009636407.1:0-7472 GCF_000690535.1 Cariama cristata | reverse complement strand
CTTCCAACCATAATGATTCTATGAATAAATGTCAGTACCCAGAGACAAAGACTGTATATTCAAGTGACTATAAACGTGACTGTTGAATGACATCACTTGCTCTTTCTTTTCACGTGACTGATGTAAGAAACAAATGTATCAAAATGGCTAAATGCGATATTTAGTAAAGACTAAAAAAATGAGTTACAGAAGTGAATTTCACTTCCAAAAAATGTCTGAAAAACTACGGAGTTTGATTTATGCATTCATTTTAAGTGAAAAGATTTCTTGGGAGCGTGCAAACACTTCTTACAGCTCCATTCAGGTAACTGGAGGACAAAAATACTGGCAAACCAAAAAATTTAAGTTTTGCTACACTTTTACATACCAATGTAGGTAAAAATTTTTGTGCATCTTTGACATGGCTGTGGTCTCCACAGTCTTTTGAAAAGGAAAAAATAATAACCTTAATAATATCAGACACTTCAGGGAGCCCTGCCAAGAAAATCACATCAGGAGTCATCCTAGTGGAAACCAGAGGATGAATTTGAACACGTCTGTACCAGAAACCTTAGGCCAAAAGGACAATTTGTGTTTTCAATAACTTTAGAAAGGATCAAAAATAGTATCAAGATCAGAAGTTACAGCTACGTAGTCACTTAGCGCATATATTTAAATGTAAAAATCTTAAGCATTAAAAACATTAGCTGGCTTCAGGTAAAGCCTACCTTAGCTTAAGGTACATTCTCAATTTGTAGACTTCTATGCCAATCAGTAGGATAAAACACACTCATTGTGATTTTTTCTTTACCTAGGAAATTCCCTAAGGATTATGAGAAGTACCTGAATAGCACAGAATGCTAATACAGCTTTAGCAGGTGAATTGCTCTGTTTCCTAATCTGATCAGTATGGATCTTTCCAACTCCCGTAACATCAGAGCATTGTTAGACATTTCCATGCAGGACGGAACACAACCCCACATCACAACTCTGAGGGAAGTATCTAAGATTATCCCCACCTTAATGAAACCCAGGTCATAAAATGATTAAGGGACAAATCCAATAAAGGAGCTAGGTGCCTAAAATGATATTTCAGAAAAATTCAGGCTTCTAAATCCAAAATGCGGATTCTGCAAATTCCTGCATGGCTGCAGAGAGGTGATGAAAACCCACAAATACCACCATTTGTGCTCTTCAAATTGGTGGTGTCTAGTAGGGTGCTACTTCTTTGTACAACCACGGGTGCCTCAGACTTGAAACATTTAATCCCCCAAGACCGGGAACTGGGTGCTCTTCCAACCCAGACCCCATCCTCTGGAGAAATCTGTGTAGGTTGTTTCCTGCGAGCCCGAGGCACCCACGGATCGGGCAGGGCCCTTCCTCAGGGCGGGGGCAGCCACTGCTTGCTTCGAAAGAGCAGCTGAGGGGAAAGGCTGCTGGCTGTCTTAGTCCTGCCCTTTGGGACGAGTGTCTACAGTGAGCACCTTCAACTGGGAAACACCAGAGCTGGGTTCAATCTCATTCAGAAATGAGGGGATTCAAGCTGAAGGGTCCTAACCGCTCACCCCAAAAAACTCAAGTTTTATTTTCTGCTCCCACAACTCCTTCTATTTTGCTGTATCACGCAAAATCCAGCGATGGTCCTGTAAGCCAGGGTTTCCCAGTTACCAGGTGGAGGTCATCCTCCCTCCCGTCTGCTCTCTTGTCCCCTCTCCAGCACGAGGGTGGGCAGGGGCCATAGCTTGGTGGCTCTGGGTTCTCTGGGCAGGGGGAAGGACACGCAGGGACGAGGGCCACCACATCCCAGCACCACACCTGGAGGCCAACCACCAGCTGTTTGGCTGAGGGGCAGGAGTGCACCCATTGCCACCTATTTTTCCCTCCCACAACGACAGAGGAGATCGCAGCAGGGATTCTCTGTGGCCACGGGTGAAGTCCCCAAGGGACACGGTTGAAGTCTCACCATTCCTCCCTGTATTCCCCCCCGCCGGGGGACTGGGTGCTGAGTCCATTCCCTCTCGGCAGACCTCAGCAATGTGCTCTTCGACCACAGACCCAGGCGCTGACCTCTCCCCACGTGTTGTGGGGGTACAGGCACGCCTGCATCCCACCATGGGTGCCTTAGAGCTTCTCTAACTCTGTCCTCAGTCTAAACCACCTGCTTGGGGCAAAACTGGTGAACCCCCCCACCCCAAAACCCTGTTTTGTGATTGCATGTGCATGAAGGATCACAATTTCTCCACACATTAACTGCTACAACAGTGATGGGTTTTGTGTATTAGAATGAGTGCATAAAGTATCATTTATTTATGAGCTTCTCAGATTAGATGGCTGTACCTTCAAAAAAAAAAATTGCTAAATATATTCAGCAAAGCCTAATGTTTTGCATAGATGCTGTGCATCGCTTTAACTGCACATCCTGGCAGAAAGAGCTTAAATTCACTTCATTTGTTAAATTAGGTATTAGCAGGCAGGAAAAAGAAAAACATCATAAGTGGAAGAGAAAATGAAATAATTACAGAGCAGCTTTGTACGCTGGTATTGCTCAGACACACGACATCTTGAATACTTTATTCCCAGGGGCCAGCAATTCTGCATCAATCAATTTTTTCGACTGAGGCTGGAGGGCTGTGCAGATTGAAGCCTCTAAAGCAATTTTTTCTGTTTTTGAAAAGTCCTGAGCAACTAGAGCAATAGATACTGCCTGTAGTGCAGTCATGAGTGCCCAGCACCTTGCAGGATTGATGCACGTGTCCCAGGTAGAATTGCTGGCTGATGTTCACAGGGGGACTCACACTTCCAACTGGGATCAACAGTATTTTTAAACCAAATAAAAACCAGCAACACCTCAGACTGTATCCACAGAATTCATTGCATGAGGATGGTGTGTAGCCTAGAAAGAACCGTGAATAGCAGCCGTTCCTCCTAATCAGCCACCAATTTGTGTCCCCCTGGGCTAAGGATCAGCCAACGGTGCTGAGGCCAGCGGCTGAACTCCACTGGCTCCAGTGGGGCAAGACTCCCTCGCAAAGTTGGTTCACCTCTCATCCATTTTATGGTCACTGCTGAAGACATGTTCTCTACAAGCCACCTGGTAGACAGCAACAGGTCTTGTTTATAAAGGTGACCTGTCGGGAGAGCTAACGCTGGATTTCTGAAGGCAGTCACCGCAGAGGTAAACGAGCACTGCTGGTTCATGGTGTGGCATTTGCTCCTCCTGAAAGCACTGGGCAGAACTGCTGAGAGTGCCAGGAGAAAAGGTTTTGAAGGCTGATCATCTCAGCTGAAGGGCAAAGGTACTGCCTACGTGGATGGCCTGGAGGGGCACACTCTGCGGGAGGACTTGTTGGAGGACTTCCCTTCTAGCTCTGATGTTGCCCACTGGTCCCTGGGCCAGCAGCCACCCTCAGTCCCTTACGTTCCAGTGCTGGCTTTCTTGCGGTATAATCTTGAGCAAGGCTTTCAGTGAGTTAATTTGCCAACTGTATCCACTATCTGGAGTGACACCATTTTAGCATGCCTACTTTAAGACACCTAGGGCTTGATGTTTTTCAGGAGTGCTGAACATCTCCTGTTCCTTTTACCTATGAAGTAATAAGGCAGTTTTAAATTAGACCTACATGAAAATGCTGCATGGGTCAGGTATTGCCCAGACCTCCCTGTCGTGGGAACCCTCTGGTCTCTGCATTTCAGACTAGGTAATAATGCCTACTTCTCACAGAAGGCTCTCAGGAGGAATGAATGAGTTAATTTTCTATAACCTTTGAAGGCTAAAATGCTATCTAAATATATTGCTGGATACGAGTGTCCCATCTCTCTTCTGTAATGAGGTGTTTTTTTTTTTTTAAATTAATGCTATTAATTTCAAAATGGAGAATCCTTTTCTAAAGAAATGAATATAAACGTCACCTGAGAAAAATCTAACCATGAGGTTCGATTACACATCACAGATTTACAGTAAAAAAAAGGCGTGCAAAACGTGGTCTAGAGAAATGTACTATTGTAGTACAAATACCAAAGAAATGAAAAAAAAAAAAAAAATCCAGGCTTGCTTAATTAATTAGTTAAAGGAAATTCAAATTGACAAAATCGATGCGAATGAATCACAGGAATACATTCTTAAAACAGCGAAGTCTTGAGTCTAAATAGAGTTTATATTGGGACAAAGAGGTGATGGAGGTGGGGGTGAGACAACAATTCAGAAGCGTTCAAACTGCTGAATTTTACTTTTATTTCCTCAGCACGTTATGGGATCTCTTCCACAAGCTGATGGGGTAGATGACACTCCATCCTCCTGCCTGTACCCGTCGCAGAATAAGTAGAGAACTGCCATGAGGCAATACAAATTCTTGGCCATACGGACTGTTTTTAAAATTATTACTGCCTCAATTCTCAATAGCAGGAAGAGTAATCTACTCTTTAAGATCAGCAAAAGAATGTGAATAGGTGTTAACCTTCAGTTCTCTAGTGAGTTGTACTTGTCAGCAACTTTATATTAGCAATCGAAATTCTCAGAAAAACAAACAAATCGAAATGTTTCTTCTGCTAGATCGTGACAAAATTTGGAATAACGGTGTCTCAGTCGAACCACACTTCTGCAAATGTTACGAGAAAATGAACTCCTCTGAATCTTGTCTGCATGCATTCTCATCTTTTCCTCTTTGTCTATTCCAAGATGTAATTTTTGACAGTTGAAAATAATTCAGTGCCGACTTGTGTTCATTCATTTATAAAAGGGGAAGAACTGTACCTATTTATAAAAGGGGAAGGTTAAAACCATCTGCTATAAACTGCGTAATATGGAAAGGAGCATGTTCGGTCCATATTCAGCCTGCCACTTAGCCATATGTTGTTTAACTCCAAGCTTGTCGCTGCCATTGATGTCCAGATGACTGACTACTCCTGTGCAACTCTTGGAGATCGAGCAATTGTCAAGTGTACGGGCAGATCAGAGGCAGAGTGCTTACCCCTTTGCCATAAAAAAGCCTAGTTATTAAAATAATTGAACCAGTTAAACTCAATAGCTAGACACTTATTTATGACTTCCTCTGTACGTTTACATATCAGATCTAAACCAATAATGGAGTACTCGGTTAACAGACAAACCTGGCAGTGACATTGCATCCATCACGCTAAGTATCGAGGCGGGAGCTTGTAACTAAAATTCAAATGACAAAGCAGAAGAGCAACTCTGAAGCACTTTTACGACAGTTTAATCAGTCTTTCTGCGGAACGCAAGGGAGGCAGTGTGGGGCTGCCCGAATTCCCGCATCCTCATAACCCCACCCATTTATCACCCCGCAGAGCTCCTGACTATCTCAAAAGGGATCTGAATTAAAACACTTCCTTAACACGTACCCCATGTATTTCTGTTACACGCCTTCCCATAAAATAAACAAGAACCATAATCGGGACTGAGATTTTCTGTACGATAACTGTCTGAAAGATGTTTTCATAATAGATACTCTTTAAATTAAACACTGCAAGGAAATTAATGAAATTAACGGTTTCGGACACCTTTTTTTAGTTCCAGTGGCATCACTGCCTGCTTGACCCTCGCACTGCCATGTCCATACCCCAAGGAAGTTTATCCAGCCAGGTCCACGGCCCAGCCATCAGGTCCGTAGTGACCCCAGCTCCAGAAGCTGCTGCTTTAGCCAACACGCATCCTGCATGGCAGGGAGCATGAGGTATGGAGGAGTCCATCCCCACCATCCAGATTTCATCTGGAAGATGGCGTCAAGGGGAGGATGCAACTTAAAAGCCTCCAGAATTTCTGTACAGTCGTGTCATATGAAAATTTAAAATAAGACACACTGAAAATATAAGTAAATGAATAAATAAATAGATGTGTGTGTCTGTGTGCCTGGTAAGCATCATTCACACGCTACGCAAACTAAACAGAAAGAAGAACTTCATTGGCATTCGGGCGGTACCAAGCTCCAGAAGTTCTTGCAGGTGTTGAGAATCCGATGTAAGTCAAAGGAGCTTCCCTTGAAAACCTTTTATTTAACAGAGCCCAAGAGAAAAACGAGGCTTAATTGGGTTTCCTACGGCAGAATATAACCACAGGCTTATCAAGGTATTTAGCATCCGCCTAACCCGAGCTACGTGAAGGGTTCTGTCCAAAGCCAGGAGGACTATTCGCGTGCTCAAACTCAGACACCTGCTTAAGTGCCTTGCTGGACCAGGGCCAGAAACATCACAGCGGGCCAGCTTAAGCTGATTAGAAACGTTCTGCTGGCTCCAGCGGCAGCAGGATCCAGCTTTTATTGCCACTTTGCAAGGGAAAAAAATCCCAGGCGCTCTGAAGTTCTCCTGGTGGTCTATTGGGTAAAGCTTGAGTACAAAGCAAATGTAGCTTCTTTAGCACTAAGTGGAAATGTGTATGACTGAGAAGGCATCTTATTTTTTCACATGAAAATAAAATTTGTTGCCTTGATGAAACTCATGAAATAAGGTGGCTTATTCTAACAGGCTGTCTAGATCCACATTTTCTCTATAAATAAGCATAACAAGGAAGAATAAGGTTTAAAGAAATGGTGAAGAGAATCCTTAACCTTTGTGAGTTTAAAGAGGGGAGATGCTTTTAATAACATATCTGTTGTTTTTTAATGAAATGCTGTTGTAATTAGCATTTTTAGAAACCTGCACTAGGTAGCTACATTGCTTTTTATTGCTCGTCTATGTAGCTTGCCACCCAGGTATTAATAGGCAAACCGGGATGACACAGCCAATCCGTCTCCGGGCAAACCTAAGGATTCCAAGCATCTCTCTCTCTCGCTGCAGAAACCTTTATATTTGTCTGCGGTGAGATCATTAACCAAAGGCTGAAGAGCCCTTTCTTCCTTAGTGACAGAATTCCTGACAGGGCCTTCTGCAGTGATAAGTCTCCGGCTGACTACAAATTATCAATACTGATTACCAGATTGCTGCAGTGGGGAGGGGACGGCGTGCTCGGCACTGCAGGGCTGGCCAGACTCCCACAGCCCTTCTCTCCCTCCTCTATTTTCCATCTACAGCTGTCTCATGCCTTGTTCCCAAGGGTGCCACAGCCAGGCTAAAATGCTTTCAATCCACACCGATTATTCCTCGGGAGCAGAATATCGGCACTCAAATAAATAAATGTATAACGCATCGGTTACCGCCGGTGCCAGGAGGATTCGGTACAACTTTGTGCAACGCGATTAAGAGCGATAGCAGAGTCTGCACAGAATGGGGATGTGAACGGGGTTTGCTTCTTGGGGAAGGATGGTAATCGTGCGGAGCTCTCCATCCTTATTTTGTGGGATTTGTGTGTGCATGACTTTAATGGTGAATGACTGTGAAAACCTGAATTTGTCAAACATAGGTCCTGCCTCGTCTCCTCATCCCCCTCCTCCCCCCCAAAAAAAATTAAAATCAAGGAGCAGCAGGGTCTGGATGCTTGCAGCAGCCTGATCCCACGGGTGTTCTCCTCCCCTCCCTCCCACACCCTTCACTGCCGTTTTCCA
>NW_009636406.1:0-13392 GCF_000690535.1 Cariama cristata | reverse complement strand
GGCGGACAAAGAGCTGGGAGGGAGTTTATGTGGATTTATTCGCGTAATGATCTCTGGCGCTGCTTCAGAAACTATACAGGGGGAAGATAATTGCTTTATGAGTGTACCATCAGGACCGATTGCAAGAACTTCAGTTCTCCTGTTCTCATAAACTACAAAAACTTTGCTTACAGCTTTCTTGTTACTCGGGTGTTGTACAGCCCTATGTTCTCTGCACCAAATGTCAGGTTTTGTCCCTACCTGCAAAGCCTTGCACTTTTCATTTTTCTGTTACTTCACTTATATTGCTAATCTTACCAAGCTGAAGTTTTTCTGCTACACTGCAACACCTTCTTCTGCTATTTCTTTTGGATGGAACATGCTGCCACCATCCTGCTCCAGAATTGCTGAGCCTGAAGTCCCGTAAGCTCCAGTTGCAGAGGATCCACGTGGAGTAGGTGTCATCGAAGGGACTTTGCCATTTTGAGGCAGTGTGAATCCCACTGACGTGCTGTTGTTCCACGCATCCTTTGCACTTCTTGTGGCATCCATCTGCTTCCCCAACTTCTACGTAAACTCACAGGCAACTGTGAGGGGAGGGCGATGAGTCCTTCCACAATTTTACCTTTTCTTGCCTGTTTTAGGCTTGGAGGGAACTTGCCAAAACAATTTCCCTGCCTCAGCCTGTAAGGGAATGATGTTAGTAGTACAGGTATCTATTAGGCCTCAAGTAGAGGCAATAGTTGCCAGTCTTTTTCTTCTCTCTTCCCCGGCTCGGGAAAAATATAGTCAGGATCTATATTCATTTTTACAATGAGCAAATGAGGAAGGGAGCTGAATTGGAAGCTTAATTTCCTTTATCAAGGCACATCAGCAGAGTCAAGGGAGAGTTTGAGGCAGGGAAAAAAATTTCTTAGGCAAGAACTCATTTGAATATGAATTTAAATGTGATCAGATTCATCATGGCACATACTTGGTACAGCCGTATAACAGATGTAAGTAGTCACAGTCAGTAGGATACGGAAATACTTTGGATTATTTTAACCTCACGATATCATTTAGGACTGAAATGTGACCTATTCTGCATGTATAAACAGAGATCATGCTAGGCTGACCCCCCCCTTTATGATGATGTGTAAATTATTGCTGTCAGGCAAACTAGGCATTTAGTTTGTATCTTTAGTAGGCTTTCAGGTCGCATCAAATTACTTTTCTAGGTACTGTTAATGTCTTTACCATCTTACTGAATGGAACCGTGTGATGTGAGGAAACCTTGACCTACAGATCTTGAGTTTCTTGCCTTCATTTCTGTACTCCATATATTTTGGATTGCTAGTTCTTGTAGGTAGGGGTGGTGCCTTACTTTGTTGTAACTGGCCAGTCTATTATGAATATTAATGGCAACAAGCAAGGTTCCAAAAGAGAACATAGTAAATTACCTACTCCTTTCTCACAGTGCATTACGTCAGTAGTTGAATGTCAGCTAAATGTTTCTCCGGGCATTTGACTAAAAGGAGCATGAGCTATAGGCTACATTTAAGAACCACAAATAGTAAATAAGTATGATTATGAAAAATGATATAACTTCTTCCCTTCACCAGTAACTAAGCTGCAAATACATCTCTTGTAAATTCAAAGCAAAGGACTCATTCAATTATCTGTGCATGTTTCTGTTTAAAGTGTGTCAATTTAAGAAACAAATCAGATTACTTACCTAGTCCAGATTACTTTCATCTAAGACAGAAGACATGGATTGCTGGACTGTTGCTAAGAGGTCTGCCAGAATGCGATAAAGAAATCTGAAAAACTGGAAGAGCTGTATGAACTTATTTTTTTCATGGTCTGAAAGAGGGCTCTATATTGTCCACTGTTTAGACATTTCTTTCTTTCCTTTAGGTTATTAACCAATTTTTGAAACTACCCTTATTTTTATCACTGTTAACTGTCTCCAGGAAAAGGAAGAAAACTGACTTTGTTACCACTGTTTACTAGAAACTGAGATAAGCTGCTAAGCTGCTCTGTAAATGAATGTAGCTCTTACCAGCCAAGGGAGGCCAACTAACAGAGCCTAACAAATGCTTGCAACTGCCATGGGATCTCCCCCCTGCCAACATTCAGCTACGTGTAGAAAAGAGACATCACCAAAGCATCAGAAATATTGGGCACTTTGATTAGCAAGACAGACAAAAAGCCTATTCTGCCTAAGTGAAACATGCATGGATACTTTTTGCAAATACATGGTTTTTTTAGTTCTGTGCCAACAGTGGTACTGTCTACCACACTATGGAACCCAAATATTAAGCATATACATGGAAAATAAGAACGACTAGAATAAGAACTATAGAAAAATGCAAAGAGGATATGCTTCACGTTTATCGGTAAGCCTGGTCCCTGTTGGCTATTTAATCTTTGCTTAAGATTTTCATGTTGAGTTCTGCTATACATAGTTACTCAAAGGAGTAACTAGTCAGATACCAGTTGCATTCACTTTAGGTTTTACTGAGAGCAGCTGATTGAAGTAGAACGGCAATGTGCAGAATTTGAGGGAGAACACACACTCGGAGACACATAAATACACATGGGCAAAAGGTCGTGGAAGAGTTGGGGTTCTTGAAGCAGCATCCCACAGCCTCGGCCCACCATGTGCCAGATGAACCCTCTGATTGTGCCCAGTCATCTCACACAGGTGTAGTAGTCCTTGCCTATATAAAAGGCCATCAGGAAATGAGTGGGATCATTGCTGGAAGATGTTAATGCAGCACCTAAACCTGTAGTGGTGGTGTGATCAACCAGAAGGTAGGTGTACAGGAGAAGCCATGGTGTCTTATGAGCTCTGTAGACAATTTGCAGTGTTTATGTTATAGAGACTGCGTGGCAGGAAGAACGTTTAGGTTCTGTAAGTGCAGTACTCTTTGCTGCTTTTGAAGAACACAAAGCTGGGTGATCCCTGGGATAAAAAGTGAAGGAAACCAAGAGGGTTTTAAGTTTCTCTGCTTAAAGAAGTATATATTGGCATTTGTGGTTATATAGGCAGATTGTTTGTTCCAAGGGTGTCACATAATAAATTTCAGCACTTAGCAGTCCTGGTTTTCAAATACTGACCTATAGTTTACTGATACCCGAACAGATCTGAATGTGATTTTCTAAATCATTTATTGAATATTTTTCTTTTTTTTTTTTAATGACAACATTAGATAGCAGGTACCTTGACATGATATAATGTACTGGAAATAATTTTCTTCTGCATACCATTTAAATCTGTAACAATCAAGCCGTAGTCTGTTACCTGTTATTACAATAGCTGTGACATGATATCCAGCAAATACAGGTTTTGTCCATAAAATTACATGTTATATGTGTTCTCTGACAAAGTTATTTTTTGAATAGTGGAGGTAATAATCTATAGTTTTTATATCCTCCAGCATACAAAAAGAACTTACACTGAGAGTAGATCTAAAATTAATCTGACCATATTTATAAATATAATCACAATATTATATCTTAATGCTAATTCCAGCTTTTTTTTTTCTTTTTTTAACATAGCAATCAATTTATCTAATTTTTTTCCCACATTTGTCTTAACTGCTGGGCATTTAGCTTTTGCTGTAATATCTGTCCTGTGATTTATCTTTTTTTCTCTGTTTTCTTCTATTTTCCTATCATCCAAATACTGTACAATATCAGCTTCTTCAGTAAGACTTAATATTTGGCAGATTTTCGATCTTAAAATAGGTTAGTCCACTTCTTTAAGTATTACAAAGTATGTTTTTATCTTTACATCTAGCTCTCATTAAAATGCCACAGCAAGAATTATCCCCTCTACTCCAGCATAAAGTCTGAGCATTGTGTCTGCATACACACAAAAAAAACCCTCCACGCTTTTTGCTCATCTTTTCTCTTGTAGAACTTACTTCTACATGAAGAGAGGTTGTTGCTAAAAATGGTCTCGATTGTTTGCCTCAAGAACACGAACTTTTTTGAGTTCTTATTTCCTCTGTTATTATCTCAAGACCTCTTTGTGTCTAGATGGACTTCATTTCTTTCACCACCTAATCCTGAACCCCTGTTCCTGTTTGGACAACATTTGTGCTGTATTGAAGAAGGTAATTTCTGAGAACAGGAAAGCTAAGACTAGTGGGGTTTTTAATGGAAAGAATCCGTTAACTGATACCTAAGTGAGAGAAATTGAGGAGGATCTGTATCTCTTAGGCAAGTCAAGCAGACTTTGAAAGCTGCAAGTGGAAATCAGAATGCTTTAAGCTCCTTTTAGGCTTAGTTATCTTTAAAGACAAACCAACTAATAGATTGTTTCTTCAAAGGAAATAGTTGCCTGCCTATGCTGAAGGGAGATTGTCAGCAGGTCTGAGAGATATTTCAGTGCCTTGTATTAATAAGACATTACCTTTCAGACTTGATTATCTGAGTGCACATAAATATACAGGGGTTGACTAAAATCATTCACTTTACCTGAGCACATTTGGGTACCTTTTGGGTAGGTATTTGAGAGACCTGTATTTTGGCTTAGGTATGTCATTTTTGACACATTTGCTTGAGCACTGGGTTGCAAATATTTCTTGATTCTCCTCTGTGCTGAGACACTTCTGTGCTAGATATTAGCATGAGCGGTGCAGTAAGCAACAGTAAAGCCTTCATACCCTGCAGGTCATTTAAATTGGGTATTGGATATGAGAGTCCTATGCAAGGTGGATTCTGACACTAAGAGTCTCCTGCCCGCCGTGCCCTCTGCTAACTCTTCTGACTGTTTTCTGTAGCTGAAAAGAATCTGCCAGTTAGAGCATCCAGGGACTTAACCTGACTTGTAGCTCTGAAGTAACTAGAAGGCAAGTAGCAGATGCAGTTTGTTTTGAAAAAAAACCACAGGGGGCATGTCTATTCACTTTTTTATGCTGGAGAGGATGTGGCCACTACCTTCACTTCTTTCAGAAAGCTGACTTTAAAAATTCAAAAGAAGTGCAAAAAAGACACCTGCTCTTTGCTCTTGTCGGAGTAATGTTGACTAGATTAATCACCACCATAGCAGATTATTATAAGGCCTTGTCCTTAAATAGTTACTTCTCAAGACCACAGGAATAGATTTTAAATTTTGTTAAAATTTTATTTTGAACATCAGTTGATGCCACCAGGTCTAAGGAGTGTTTGTGGAGGTTGTCTCTCATCCTTTAATTGCAAGGGGGGCAATGTATGGGACATTTATTGCACTTCCATATTTTGAAGGGGAGGTGGAGAGAGAGGGGTTAGAAATCTTGCATATATTCAGAGAACATGCTATAAACTTTGGAATATTCAATTCAAATGCTATAAAATCTCTCACATTTATAAAATGGATCGTGTTCTATCTGGACAGGGGTAGCAGCTAGGGAAAAGATTGAGACGCAGGAAAGTGTAACTTTGGCTCTTCCTCAAGCCTCCTTGAATAACTTACTTGGCTTCTTTAAAGCTGCCTCAAGGTTCTCTACATCTGTCAGAAAAATTATTTTTTATATATTTCCTTAAAGCTCTTCTCTCCTTCAAAAACCTTGATCAGATAAGCAGCTTGTAAGCAGAGAGCACTGCTTTTCATGTTGACCACCACGTTCTAGCTGTTTCCCATCTGTTGTTTGTAAACACTTCATGTCTTGTGCTGCTGATGTTGTTAGCTCCTTGCAAAACAAGCTCTATTTTCTTATGTTTGCACACTGCATCAAAACAACGGGAAATCTGTCCATGACTGTGAATCCTACGCAATGCCAGAATATAGGTTTTTCTTGCTAGGCATCTCAATTAGTGAAATCTATCGGAGGTAACAAACTATGTTGCAAATTATAAGACAACATGGTTCATATGTACACAGAGTATATGTTCAGGTAGTCTTGTCTATGGGGGAGAAGGCAAGTGAGAGAGAGACCAAAGGAGGGAGCTGGGCTGTGTGTGTGAGAGAAGGGACAGGAGGTAGTAGAGGAACTAGACAGAAGGTGCACAGATTAAAAACTGCAGTATGTATTTTAGGCTCATGCCTTTGCAGAAGTAGTTGAAGTTGTCTTCTGAAACTACTTTGTCCCTAGAATTCCTTTCTTTTCTTAACCAAAGAAAGGCTTAGGGAGAAGGATTAATATCTGGATCTTGATAACTGTCACAGAGTAAGAATGGCTCTCTTCAAAATTTTCAGTCTGAGGAACAGATGGGTTTTCAGTGCTGCCATGGCTCCAAATGCGGTTCATTAAGTATTCCTCTGTTGAAGAAAACAGCGAATGGATTTGCTTCACTTCAGGGAAATTACTGTCCTCAACCTTCTGCTTTTGCGATTATTACATCCTCTTGTGCTTTCTATAATACGAAGTGTGGTAGAAAGCTGTCTGGTACTTGCTCGTGCACGTGAACATTGCTGGATTCTTCCACTGAATCATAGTACTTTTCTGCAATGTCATTTGCTGGTATTGGGCTAAATTTTGATCCTTTCTCAGGCCTTATAAAGACAACAGGAGTTTGTATAATAAGACTTTTAGTAGATGGAACATAACATGGAATATCCATATCTGACATTGCATCTTGGCACTGTAGAGGTAACTAGCTGTTGAACTTGTGATCTACATGAAAAAGAACCTTGTTTTTATTTTTATTAACCTTTCTTTTTGTTTATGATTTCTGGTTTGCACTACATTAAAGGTTATCTGTATTTAATTAAGGGTTAAAACAGATACTTTTTGATATATTACTTGCTAAACTTTTTTTATCAGAAGAAATGCAATTACTTAAATATATTTTGTATCTTATGGGCACAAAGCAGTGGTGAGGTAGAATCAAGATTTTTTAGACACAATAATGTTTACAGAAATTATCTCTCACATCTTGAAGTATGTAAAATTTCTAATTTCTTTTTTTTTTTGTTGACAGAAGCCCAAGACGATGCATCTTACCATTCACATCTGTAAAAATGCACAAAAGACTTTTAACTAAAACATGGCCTGAAGAAAGTTATTGAAGTTGTTAGTAGTCTGCGTCACAAATGAAAAGACTATGGATGATTCTGGTCTTTTCCTTCAGGCCTTGATGAATCATGAAAATGACAGAAAGTTGATTTTTCGAAAGAAGCAGCAGCTGTAAATAAAAAAAGAGGAGAAAAATCAAGACAAAATTAAATAATGGAAAGCTGATGACAAGAGCTACTACTGGTGGTGACCAGTCTGTTGTAAGCTGAAATTTTCTAGCATCTTAATGGAACTTTTGACCTAATATACAGAGTCTTTCTTGTTAATTAACTTTTTTAGAAAGGTCAAACCTTTTTTTTCTGCTAAAGATCATGTACTTCAAATAAGAAATCTTTTATCATCTGCAGTAGCAATACAGCAACATAAAATTCAGGGGTTTTGATTATGAAAAATTAATAAATCATGGGCAATTAGCCTGGAGTATTTCACACCCCTTTCCCCTGTCCTCACTTTTCATTGACAGTTAGAGAATAATATAAATAATTCGTTTTTGTGTTTGTCTGTTTGTCATGACCAGTGCAAATAATCACATAGGCTTATGAAGGCAGACAATTGTCTAGCCGCAGGCTCATCAATTTCCAGTTTGGAGATGGATATAGCTTCAAACTAAGAGAAAATTACATTCCAAAAATCAGCATGGACCTGTTAATTGTGAGAGAAGTATGAGAAGTGTGAGAAGAGTGCTCCATGTAAAATGAGCATGCTACATTTAGAGAAGAATTTTGATTTCAATATCAAAAATGCTGTGCACATTCAAATTGAATTATGCAGCTTATTACTTCTGAAAATGGTTGCAACTCTTGATCGATCAGATCAAGAGTTACACAAGGCCTTACATGCCTTACATAAAGCACACCTCAAAGGGGAATGACACTGCAGGAATATATACATTTTCAGAGCATTCTTCATATTTGAATGCCAGCTGAATGAACCGTCCCTTAAAGAAAGAAAGAAAGCAAACAGAGAATGCTTTTTCATTAAATTAATGAACCTGCTCAGAAATACTGAAGAAACATCTAGCAAACTATAATGATTGTAGGACTTACAATAATATGTTGTGGGGGGAAAAAAACTACCACTGTCCTAATTTGGAAGTTTCTCTGACAGGGTACTAGGTTCCATTCCATTTCATGATTTCTTCATGCAAATGATATAAAATGCTTTGTAAAAACTGAATAATTTCCATAACAGAATTTTGGCAAATTAAATCAATACAGGTTGCTATGACAGTTCCTACAAATCTTTCTGGTTTAGCTTTGTTTTGTATTATAAATATGTCAAGATGAAGCCATTTCTGTCAAAAAAAAAAAAATTTTCCTCCTGGGAAAATTTTTTTCCAGGCATTTTTTTAGTGCCCTAATTTTCAGAACTCGTCAAAGTCAAGATGAAGGCTAATTTCAAATGCTCTAACTTACATCTGCATAATGGTAAACCCCCGAGAACCGAGCTTTAGTCTTATAAATGAGTAATGTCATTAGATACAGTATTGTTAGTTTAATTGACTTTGTTTACTGCCCTGTATAACAAGTGACTGAAAAATAAATGATGCTTAACATTAGCTAAACCGTTTCTAGTGGTTTCTGAAATGGAAGTCAACGGTATAGATACAAGCCATTGCCAGAAAATGTTAGCAGTTCTGGTTTTTGTTCCAGTAGCACAATGCCAAGCAAAATCTAAGTGGATACAGGGAATTCTATCTAGTCTTTTGTAAATAAGAAACAGGTGAACTCTCAAAGGTACAGACATAAAAATAGCACAGATTTATCATACAGACTTCATTGATGAAATCTTACATAAGGAACTCATTTAATATTAGTGCCAGTGGACCACTGTAAAAAAAAAGTATCTTTCTGTGTCAGTGCATTTACAACAGCATAAAGTTGACTCAGTTTTTATGGGGGATAGTATTTACCAAATTGATAGTTGAGTCTTTGCATTCGGAGGGATAGAAAGGACTGGGTATTTTGAGATTTTAGATTTTTTTACGTCAAAACATGAGAACTATGGGTTGGAGAAGGAATTGCCAAAGATGGAGTTCACTTGTGTGGGGCAATAAAGTTGATAAATTATGGTTAAAGATATTTCTTTCATTAAAATCCATAGGTATGCCTCCATGAAGTTGACCCAGATATGTCCTATACACATGCGTTAATCATTGATTTTAATGCAAAGGGTGGTTTTTTGATTATCGATTGATTGTATCTCATAAGACTGGCTGACATCTATGTTGGTTTATGCCGCAGTCTCTCAAAATGTGACCCAAGAACTACAGTACAGCAGCAATATATGCTTGAGGTCTGTCAAGAAATTAGAAATCATTTGATTAATAGCAGCTTATTTCTGCTGCTCTGAAGTTGCTAAGAAAGAAGGAAAAGGGAATGTCCCAAAGCAAGGAGCAAGATAACCAGAGAGCATATTGAAGAAGGGGTAGGCACGCAGAGGGTGTAATACTCTGAAAAAGCAGATAGAAAAGATCTGATTTAAGATCGAGGAGCTGAGGAGCTGCAGGAGCCAGCATTATGTGCATTTTTTCAGCCCATGTTGAAAGGCATTGTGCTTGAAGGGATAGAACACAGACTTTTCTCTTGTCCTTTTCTCCCCCAAACCATGGAGTTGTTTCAGAGATGTTAAGCAGTTGGAAATGGAAGAGGAAGATGGTCCATATAACTGTGTATGAGATTTTATGTAGTCCTATGGAAAATTATTGTTATCAGGAAATGTTAGAGAAACTCCAGGTTTTTTTCTTTATATTCAAACTCTAGCTAACTTCACTCTTGCCTCCCCCACACACATGCTGACACTAACAGGACTTTTGCAGTTGACTTGCGAGGAGCAAGATATGGGATTTTTATGCTTTTGTTCTAATGTTTCAGTGCTTTTGACCTGTTAGCAGGTTATAAATGCATATGGTTTGGGAGAGCTTGGAGTAATAGGGAGTAAAATGGAAAGTGCTCCTGGGAAATTGGCTATTTGTATAAAGCTGATGAGAAAACAAGCGCTTTATGTGAGGGCTCTGACTCTGTTAAAGAACATTTGGCTTGAGGACAGCATACCTGTTCGCACATGCATTTAGGTGTGTCTGTTATTACACTACTTTCTACTGTGCACAGAAAACTAGCATGTATCAGATGCTTTTTATTATGAATCTTTGCTATACGTGTCAGCGTTATTGGGAATATACAGACAAATTGATTCTGAGAATGTGTATATCCAAAGAAGACTTCTGCTCTCACTCTAGAGCCATCGTGCATTCAGTCAGGTTCTAGACACAGAGAAACCGTGTAAAACTAGGAGTCAGCAGGTATAATACAAATTGTTTAAAGGCTCAGCAGGTGCAAATTTATGTAGCAGTAAAAAGGACATGAGTACTAAGAATATCTGTAATTGCTACACTAGCTATGAACACATTTGAGAGAGCACAATCATAGAAATATACTCATCATAAGAGCAAATGACAAAATAAAGATGTTCAAGACAATGTGGAAAGGGAAAAAAAAAAAAGCAAGCTTACCATTCAGCATCTGATTTTCTGAAAGTCAGTGGCCAATACAGGCCATCCCATGAACAGTGCTCAAACTGTATGTTACTCATACTTTCTCAACTTACCTAACAGTAAAAAGCTGTCAGAGTAGTTCAAATCTGTGATTTATTTGACTCCATGAATGTTTAAAAAATCTTACTAATGATTTCAGAAAAAGACATGCAAACAATTATAAAAGATGAGCATTATTTAAAAGTAAATGTGGGTGTGGTGCCTTGACCCATTTAGAATATTAGGAAGTATGCTGCATTAAAGTATTGAATATATATTTTCATTATTTATTGAGTGGCCAAAAATATCTTAAGAGCCTTTTAGGTAGTATATAATAACATCCCATTCCCAAAAGTCCATCAAGGCTTATGTAGCCTGTGTTTACAACATAAGTCCCTCTTAAAAAAAAAATCCCAACCGTACAGAAGGAGCTAACACAAGAAAGTATGTAAATTCTGTACTTCTTAAGTATCTCATTTGACCCTGATATGCCTAAACCTGGAGCAGTAGCCACAGGATGTGGTCTAGTATATATTAATGACAAATTCTCTTGAACTCTTCATGTCTTCAGCGCTGCAAAAGCTCGATGATGATGTATAATGGCTCCTCGATCTGCCTCCGGATGGAACTACCTCTTTCACATTACAAGAACAGGGAGCCTCTGATGGTAGGAGGGAGGCTGCCCGATTACTGCCTACAATGCAAGATTGTGTAAGAACAAAGGAGTAGCATGAACTGAATTTGACATAATGAAGTACCTAATGCTAATAACAGTGGTGAAAAAGGAAGGAGTGAGCAAAGGTGGTTATCGCAAGATTCCCCATTTGTTCAGTTAAGACCTTAATTGTGGTACCTTTTATTAGTTGCAGGGAATTATAAAGATGTAAATTACAAGGTAGTTTGATGAGTTATAGCTGTGTGGACATCAGATCTAAGCTGAAACAGTAAAAGTAAGATATTGAGCAGATAAGCTTTAGTACTATCATACTACGCATCTCACCTCTCCCTCTGAGAGTTTTTTGTAATGTTTTTTCCAAACAGTATGTTTCAGGAAGAATGTTTTCTTAGTAAGGAGACATTTAGGTATTCCAATGCATTCTAATACACTGAGGACTTTTATTTTACAACAATCTTTCTTTCTCTTTATAAGGTGACAGTGGATATCTCTTGAAAAATTGCCTCATCTCTCTCTGTTTTATCTCCAGATTCTCTCTGAAAACTGTCTCATTATAAATTATAATGAAACTGAAAAAGTGACCGGAATAGTAATTGAAAGAACATTTGGCATCTTCAAAATGAGACTTAGATGGTTAGATTCATGTGGTGGAACAGTACTAAACTGCCCTTCAAGAAAGTTCAGAGTGGTCCTGGTAGGTGTATGTTACGTAATACAGCCATTAAATATGGTTCATCTGTAAAGACAAAATGGGTCAATCCAAATTACTGAGGTAAATGAGCATAATGATGTACACTTGGAAAATTACGTCATGATAGGACAGAGGAAATTAAAAATAAGGTGCTGGCTGTCTGGAACCAAAGTGTAAGCTGAAGTAAAACGGACGACTTTATTCTGAAGTGGTGCAATAGTAATAGAGTGCTTAGACATGGCACTGCAGCACAGGAGAGGAGGTGCTGTTTCTGGCTGTTATGCAGACCTCCCGCATGTTGGCTCATATGTGTGTTCTGAGCCTCCTGTGTCTTTACATTTCACCCTAGAACCATTTTAGTGTCAGTAAAATGGAAATTAGAAATACCATCTTTCCAATGCTAAAGGAAAACTGGACTGCAGACCAGTAGACTACAGTTTCAGGCAATAAATGAATTCCAGGTTCTTTACTTCTCATGCCAAACAGCAGGACTGGGGGCTGCTCCCCTTCCCCTCACCTCCTGCAGTCTGCTCAGTGAACAAGAAGGCGCTAGCAAATGGTACAAAATAGGATCCTTTTTTTTTTGTTTGTTTGTGAAAGTCTCAAAATTATGCACTTCTGCGTAGAATTGTTCGAATTGGAAAGGACCTTTAAGATGACCAAGTCCAACTGTAAACTTAGCATGGCCAAGTCCACCACTAAACCATGTCCCTAATCACCAGAGCTACACGTCTTTTAAATGCCTCCAGGGATTGTGACTCCACCACTTCCCTGGGAAGACTGTTCCAGTGCTTGACAACCCTTTTGGTGAAGAAATTCTTCCTAATCCAATCTAAACCTCCCCTGTATTATGCCCACATTCAGCTACAGCAGGACAGGCAGTTTCATCAGTTATGACAGCACTTGCAGCTTTGTGCCCACTCCTTGAAGTGGTAACTATGGGTTTGAAATCCCTCACACAGTCTGGCCTCGAATCCAGATCTTCCCAAGCTCATAAATGACAGGTTGGCTTGGCTCTGCCCTTCGCTGGGTTACGAAGGAAAATGGCTGTGACGACTGATTCCTGCTTTTTCTCCTACCTATCCTGTGCTGGAACATATCCATCAGCTCTGATTCCTCAGGTGATCTAAAGGTAGGTTTCTGAATTGCATGTACCTTTGGGCTCTGTGGTGGATTGACTGTGGCTGGATGCCAGGTGCCCCCCAAAGCCGCTCTATCGCTGCCCTCCTCAGCTGGACAGGGGAGAGAAAATACAACGAAAGGCTCGTGGGTCGAGATAAGGACAAGTAGAGATCACTCACCAGTTACCACAATGGGCAAAACAGGCTCGACTTTGGGAAAACTATTTTGATCTATTACCAATCAAATCAGAATATGGTAATAAGAAATAAAACCAAATCTTAAAACACTTTCCCCCAGCTCTCCCTTTTTCCCAGGACTACCTTTACTCCCAGTTTCTCTCCCTCCTCGCCCTGAGCAGCGCAGGGGGACGGGGAATCAGGGTTGGGGTCAGTCCATCACCCGCTGT
>NW_009636405.1:0-13688 GCF_000690535.1 Cariama cristata | reverse complement strand
AAGGGCTCGCTTTCCCCGGCCGAAGGCGAGGGGGTGCTGAGAGTCGGGTCCTTGCTAGGCCTGCGGAGAAGCCGCAGCAGCCGCACCGGGGGCGTCTCCGTAAGGAGATGGTAACTCTGGTCCTGAGTCACAGCCGCTGATGTAAACTGTTGCCATGGGAGCGGAGCATCTCCGCGATTAGGTAAGCGGGTTCTCTGGCAAAAACGGAGACAAACTGGACTGTGTGCCAGTGACTGGCGCTTAACGTGATTTGTTTCCCTGGATCTGCACATGTAATCTGTCTCAGTTTGGTTCTTGGTGCTACCTGAGGTTTGGGCTTGGGGTTGCAGCTGAGTGCAGGCACCTCTGCAGGCCTGAGCAGGTGCAGAGCTGATAATCTGTTGTGCTCTTCTAGTGTATGTTGCCTTTTGATGTCTCAAGAATTAACTATGTGGAGTGGGTAGGCAGGTAGCAATGCTGTCAAGCTTCCCAAGTTGGTAATTTTTTTATCTTGTAGGATGTTGTCTCTTACCTCTAATGGAAGAAAACTTTACCTGGCAGCCATCGATTGGTGTTTTGCAATGTATTTGAATCAGCTGTATCTCTGTTGTACAGTAGCAAGGAAAATCCTTGAGAATTGTTCAGTTAAGCCCCATATTGCTTGGGCTTTTTTTGGGGGGAGGGTTAGATGTGCTTGTTTGGAGACTAATTAATCTGTTTCAAGGTGCCTTGGGGCCTGAGCTTACCAGAGTGATCTGTATTCTGATATTCAAGGCTAAACTGCATTCATTGTCCTCAAGAATACCATGTTATACAAAAGCTCTAGCTATGCCGTCATCTGTTCAAGAGGCCTGGTGTTTCAGAGCACGCTGGTGATGTGGGGCTTTGCAGTGAGCTGTAGTCCCCAGGGCTGGGTGGGTCTGCGGGACCACCGCTGCTGGGGTAACGTACTCCACCTCCCCAAAGCTGTGCGCTGATGGGAGCACCCCAGGTAACCAGTATGGAACAAAGCGTTAGTGTGTCTAAACTTGCTTTCCTCAAGCAGGCCTTGAAGTTGGACTGGGAAGTATGTGTGGAAGAAGGAAGTACGGAGCATCTCGGTGAGAAGCATAAGGAATTGCGAAAGAGCAGGGAATGGGTGCATGGGAAAAGACGATGTGTTCTGATGGGCGGTCTAAAGGCTTGGATTCTAGTGAGAGGAAGGTGGAAGCTGTTGAAACTGTGCTCGGAACATGGCATTCCCACCTTTTCTGATGCAGTTTGCACACGTGGCCATCTCGGGCAGTTGTGGTAGGGACCAGAATTTCATTCTTCTGCAGTGGATAGGGCAGGTGGCCTGCTACAATCTAGGTGGGATTGGCAGTTGCCAAGGCTTGAGACTGCTGGCCAAGGCCACTCTGCTCAGTCCTTGGCCTGGTCCCTGCTGCTCTTCCCAACCCCTCTCTGGGAAGAGATCTGGCTGGAGTTACTTGGTAGCCTGATTCTGGTTGGGTCAGCTTTGGCAGTGGATAAAAGCTTGATAGCTGTGGATGTGCTGCTCATGCAGGCACTTTCTGTGGTCAGCGATGGTGTGTGTGACTATTCAGTGCATGCGTAGTTGTGTCCTCAGTCCTGACTCGGTGGCAAAGGGGGCTGTGGAGCATCAGCGGCCTGTCAAGCTATAGGGTTTTGGGCAATTGTGCCTTTATAGCTGATGTGACTTTGCCATGGCTGCTGTAAGGGAATGCCTAATGTTCTATTAGTCCTTGCTATTTTATACTACAATGGGAGAAAAATCTGTACCTAACCTTCATTTCTTTGCCAAGTGGCTTAGGATAAACATTTTTTTAGTTCTGCAAGGATTTAAGAGCTTTGCTAAGTCCTTAGCAAAAGGACTCTGCTTAGGCAGCTGGATTTAGTGGAAATTTATGTTAGTGTACATGCTAATATATAAGCAAGTGACTCATTCAGGATTGGACAATTATAAGGATGGATTTTTCTTTTGTTTAGTGGCTGGCTAATTAAAACGAGTGGAGGAGATAACATAGAAACTACTACTCTGTAAATCTTCCATTGTTCGACTGCCTTTTTTTTTTCCTCTCTGGAAGAATTAATTGCACTGAAGTGCTGTGGGGGTAGCTGAGTGTGCTCATGTCGATGACATCCTTTGTCTTCTGAATCTGACATCCACCCATGTGCCGCAGCATCCTGGTTGTTACCTGGCTACTGCTGCTTCCTTCTGATCTCTGGGGAACCTGATTTCTGCCCAACTGGTCTTGATGGTGCCTGTGGCCAAGGATGTTTGGCCAGCACTAATGTTGCCTGGTATCTGAGGTAAAGTCAATTTGTAATGGTGTGTGTGGCCACGGTTGCTTCTTTCCCTCATTAAGATGTGCCTGTGTTTGTAAAACAGTTTGTAAAAGCTTCTGGTGTGTGGAGAAAAGGCTGATGTGTGCAGCTTGACTTTAAATTTTAGTGGTATTGGTCTAAAGTACTACCAATGTGAACAGCTGAGATAGCACGTAGGACAAACCCATTTTGTCACTGTTATCTCACACTTAAGCTATAGCTAAGTGATACTAAGGTGTGCTTGGTGGCAACTTGGGGTTAATTCCTTCTGGCCCTTCACTTGCAGTAACTGTTTGTGGGACTGTTCTGTAGAATGTGCCCAGGCACAGCTGTGCTTTAAACATAATCCAACAAAATCTTAACCTAAATCAACTGGTCTAGCTGACACATCCTCAAAGCTGTCAACAGAACCCAGTGGGCTGGTAAGTGAAAGACAGGAGCTCTTGGCAGCAGCCCTGCTGTCAGACCTGTTGTTTGTGAAATGATATTGCTGCACACACATGCAGGATGAAGGCATCTTTCAAGACTTATTGCCATTCTGCCCTCAGCATTTTTGTGTAGAGGTCTTAAATGACAGCAGTGACAAGTTGCTATCGAAGCAGTTGCCACGCAGGAGTTGGAAAGTGACTGATCTGGATTAGTGTAACTCAGCAGAAGATCCAATTTCAAACGTGTTCCCTGATCTTGTCTGCCATGATGTTGCAGGTGTATTTGCTGGCCCAAGAATGTGGGAAGCAGTAGCTTGTGGTGGGGGAAGAAGGCAACAGTGTCAGTTCAGGGGTTTATAATACTGTGATTCAAAGTTGCTCCCACTTTTTTCTGCTTGGAAACAAGCTTTGCTATCAAGCCAAGCCAGTCATTACTTTCTGAACTCTGCTGCAGGTGAAGCTTGTGTGAATCTAATCAACTTTGAGCTGCTGTGTTGGGGGTAGCTCTGATAGTGCCTCTTACAAGATCTGTACTGAAGCAATGATATTGCAATCTGTTTCAGCTGTAGTAATTACTTTCTACCCAGCTGTAGCCAGTTCATACCCACAGCTGGGTAAGAGGCCTTGCAGACCTGCCCTGTTTGGAGGGGTGTTTGTAGTAAAGCAGGAAACTCTTTGAGTTCTGCCCATGGCAGTTTAAGCACAAAGTGCTTCTCCTGAACCCAAGGTAGTGCTGTAAGGAGCAAACATCCCTACAGAGATAATAGTGTTGACCCCTAGGACCTGTGGGTCTAATTGAAAGGTTGTTGATGCTTCTAGTAAGTCAGTAGAGCCTTTGAGATGGGAGTCCTGTCTGCCCCATAGTGTGCAGTGCTCTGGGAGGGAGGGAAGCTCCACTTGAGCTTTTCCTGCTTGAGGTCGGGAGGGCAGTTGTTGTTACCCCAGGTGGACAGAGTTTAAGGGACCTTTTCTGAGCATACTGGGTGGGCCTGGCAGCCTTGTTCAGCCTGCTAAGCACTTAATCCCCTCCTGTCCAGTGTGCTCTGCTTAGCATCCATGATGCAGTTTTAAATATTCCCAGCTTTTTCCCTCTCCTGTCTAATCCCTGTAATGCTGCAGCCAGTCAGTTCTGAGGTTTCCCGTGTCTGCTGGAGCTGGCATCCTGCGTGGGAAGGAGGAGGTGGGTGGGTGCTGCTGGTGGGTGGGCTCCCTGCACAGCTGGGTCTAACTCCTTCCCTCCTATTGATGGCTGCTTTTCTACCTTCCTGTGAAAAGGGGTGCCTAACAAAATGGCTTGGATATAAACAATAGTTTTAAATAAAAGGCTTAAATAACTGTTAAAGATATCTACCTCGTGCCTTCAACTGAGTTCTGTATAAATGCACTGTAGGATTCATTCATTGAAATACCTGCTCTAACAGCAGGTGCTCTTGAGGTGCTGTCGTAGGCTCTGACGTACAGCGTTTACTGTCAGACTGTGCCATTTAACCCATATGCTTTTATTGCTGTTTTGGGACAAGCTGGCTCAATCATTTCTGCACCAGCTGGAACTATAAGCTAGTGAGCAGCATCCCCAGGCATGGCTGCTGCCTTAAAGTAGTATCTCAAAGCTAGAGTATCCATGCAATTGCAGAGTCCCCACTTTCCTGTATTTTTAAGTCTCTAAATGCCACCTCTCCTGCTTGTGAACTCGGTGTTGCTCGATTCTCTTTTGTAGAGAAGGAAGATGCCATTTTCCCTTGAAAGGAGGATGGAACAGCTTCCCAAAATAAAAGCACTCCTGTTTTAGAATTGACAATGATATGCCTCCCTTCAGTGTTTTATTTTCTCAAAACAGTGCTGCTTTCTGATAATGGACCTAGCCAGTCTGTTCTTGGGAGTGGGCTGTGTAGAGAAACGTGTGGATAATATTTTGTAAGGGGATAGCTCTGTGCAGCCTGACGTGATGAACATGCTGCCTTGTTAAGGTGAAGCTGTGTGTCCTAGAGAGCAGGATGCTATGTAAAGCAGGTCTTTTACCACATTGAGGTCACTGCTGCTTGCTTTTATCCAGCCTTGGCTATAATGACTGAAACTACGTGCACCCGATATTTAGATATGTCAAGTTCATCTGGTAATTTTTTGTTCTCACTCTGTCATTCCTTTGACCTTGACTACTTTTCTTGGTTGTTTTGTGGGGTCACTTAACTGAGTTCTTAACAAATACAGCTCCAAATACTTTAACACTGCTGGCTGCTCTGAACCAAATACTCAGCTGTACTGCAGTGTTATCTGTAGCTGAATGCTGCACCTGCAGAGATGGCAGAGGTGTGTATAGGCTAGCTGAACAGGGCCCAGCACCGGGGCCTCTGGGCTGGTTGGCAGTGAGGAGAAAATGTGCTGGCTAGACCAACAGCTAGCAAGAGAGCATGAGGCTCTGCACAGTGCCGAGTACAGGGGGACGATCCCTGCCCTGGTCCTGCTGGCCACACCATTGCTGATACAGGCTGGGATGCTGTTGGCCTCCTTGGCCACCTGGGCACACTGCCGGCTCATGTTCAGCCGGCTGTCGACCAACACCCCCAGGTCCTTTTCTGACAGGCAGCTTTCCAGCCACTGTTCCCCAAGCCTGTACTGCTAGCCACTCGTCCCCAAGCCTGTAGCGTTGCATGGGGTTGTTGTGACCCAAGGGCAGGACCGGGCACTTGGCCTTGTTGAACCTCACACAATTGGCCTTGGCCCATTGATCCAGCCTGTGCAGACCCCTCTGCAAAGCCTTCCTACCCTCCAGCAGATCAACACTCCCACCCAGCTTGGTGTTGTCTGCAAACTGATGGAGGGTGCACTTGATCCCCTTGTCCAGATCATTGATAAAGACATTAGTTTAGTATTAACAGAGTAGTTCAAGACCTCGTCACCAGTTTGTAACAGATCTCAAAGGTGGGGAAAATCTTTGGCCATTCTTTTCCAGTCAGTAATTGTTATCCATGGGCATTCACTTGATTATATTTAATGATGTTACAGAACAGATTTGTTCAAAACAACTTATAACCTTATTGTAAGGCATGACTTTCTGGCCAGCCTTTCTTTTAGATTCCTGAAGTACTGCGGTGCTATACCAGATATTGGTTTCCATCTGAAGTCTAAGACCCAAGTTTTTGTATGTAAGTAGTAGTATGCAGGAAATGTTAAGAGCTGCTAGCTGTAAGGCACCACAAACAGAGGAAAACTAGTTCCTCTACAGCTCTATCAGATCTATTGGATCTTATGGAACAGTTGTTTCCCTGTGTTTTTATTATTTAACATCTTACATAATGCTGATTCAGCCTTCAGTGTTTATCTACATCTGCAAATTAACAATGATACAGACTTTAAATTCTGCCTCACAAACCCTACTGTATGTACCCAATGCCTGGAGGACAAATGCTGGACCCTTGTTACGGAAGGTTTAAAAAGCATGTGTGGGGGAAATAAGCCTTGGAGAGCATTCCCTGGGGAGTGTGGTACTTTAAAATACTTCACAGAACAGATAGCAACGGTGATGTCTATCACTTTGTAAGTCTGCTTCATGCTCCCTTTTCCTCCATAAACAGAAAACCATAATCAAGATGTATGTATAATCAGGGAGCTTGAAAATGAATCACTTGTTTCTTTCAGTGGAAGCTTAAAATTTGAGGTATTTAATATTGCACATAGTCTTATCAGACTTCATCTCTGACAGGCTGGCAGCATCTACGTGGCATGCAGCAGTCCATCTGTTTGCTGTCTGAAAGATGGAAGGATGAAATCGTGAAGACAGAAGATCACTGGAAACTGTCTTTAAAAGACTGCTGGGAGCTATTGGTTATCTGTAGCCTCACTAGTGAAAGGCATGTTTAAGTACGTGAAAGCTGATGTACAGAGGGATGGGCTTAGAAATACTGTAGTCCCTAAGAAACAAAAGCATTTAAGCAAGGTATACATCTGTTGCTAAGGAAGTAATGACTTCTTCCATTTCTAAAAAAAGCACAGCTTCAATGATGTATTAAGAGAAGTGATGCAAATCAGACATTAATATGTTGTCATTGGGAGCTTAAAGCATAATGTTGGGTTTTTTCCTTTAGAGAAAGAAAGAGAAGATCAGGAAAAGCAGCAGAGAGAAGAGCAAGAAAAAACTGTAGAACACACTTCTGTCAAGGAAGCAGACAAAACCAGCCGTACAGGACGACGTCCAAGTCGAAGTGCCTTGTCCAGTCGTAATGATCGAAGATCAGCCAAAAGTCCTCAAAAGACAGAAGCACCAAAGGAGAATAAACATCCATTTGCTCTGTATGGATGGGGAGAAAGACAGACAGATACTGGAAGCCAGAAAACTCACAATGTCTGTGCTTCTGCTTCAGTGAATGAAGTAAGTAAAAGCTGCTGTTTTGTTAAAGGGCAGTGATGACTTAGTGCCTGGATAAGACACATGTTTAATACCTAGGTAACACTTCTCAGGGATTCATTTATTTGAGTGCATGGAGATTCTAAATTCTAAAAGAAAAAAAATATTCTAGCAATAAATCTGAAGAGGTTTGACATGTCCAAATCAAATAGCTCATAATTGCTTTTGAAACTTCCTATGTTTGACTAATACTTGCAAATTCTGATTAAAACCTGGCTGTCTTGTTTCTGGCTGTTACAGCGCTACCAGCAAAACTGACTGTTATAAATGTATTTCTGCATTCTGAACTTCATGAAAACAAGAGGAAAGCAGCAGGTAGTTAGCACCAGGCATCCCACAGCAGGCAGGTATATAAACACTGGGGTAGTGCTTGTGCTGGGAGAGAGTGACTTTTGCTGGGGCACTTCCCAGGAATAGGAGCCTCACTGAGAAGGTCCAAATCCTTTGCTGCTAAAATGTCTGTCTAGCAGCCTTCTTCAGCAGATTGCCAGCAGGGAAACTTTTTGCTGACAGCAGAATGGTCTATCGGATGGCTGATGGATTGCAGGGTTGATGTAAATATTAGCGCAATAGCACAAATAAAATTCATATGGTCATAGGCAGGACCAGGATTCTGCTGTAGTGGGGTCTGTTTCCTGGCTTAGCAAGAAACGCAAAGGTTGGAGTGTTAGAACAGATCCATTTCTCTTGTATAACTCTCCTAGGCTGGTAAAACATAATCACTAATGTATCCCTGCCAGTGTCCTGTCTTTGTCTTACTCTACAAATGTTGAGTCTGAATCTGTGACCCAGGATACCTGAGGATTAAGGTGGGTGGTGTTCGTGATCTATAAGATAGAGCCGACTTCTGATGGGCTGTTTTGGAAGGGGTTTGAAGCATAGTCTTTTCCTTCCCGGACAGCTTAACCCTTTGAGGGAAATGAGGAACTTGGGCCTCGCAGCTCTTGAAAGAAGCTGCCCTTCCTGATCATGGACACTGTTACTGGACTGATATGCTTTAGTCAGTGGTGGAAGCACTTAACTGTGCTTTATGTTGAAGCCTAACAGGCTGATGCCTGACTTGAGTGGAGATATTGATACTTTCTAAGACTTCTAACACTTCTTATGCTAGAAACAGTTACAGAACCCCTAAGATGAGGTCTTGAGTTTGGAGTGAATGGGCAGGACACTTCTGAAACACTTCCAGTTGTGTAGTGCTTTGTTGCTAAGGTTGTTTCTTTAAGCGGGAACGGGCTACTTACTGCCTGGCTGTGTCACTTTTCTTGAATGTTTGAAAGGCATTACTTTCCCCTAATTGAGGTGGGAGACAGTTTTAAATCTGGAGATAGAAGCTGGCTCTTTAAGATTAAATTTGGGGAAAATATAACTTAATGTAAAAATGGATGTAAGTGTGCCTGCAGCATGTTGTCAAAACTAAGTTATTCAGTCTCTAGTAAGGAGTTCTAGGGGTTGGTCTTACTACTATGGCTTAGGTTTTAAGGGATGCTTGGCAAATTGAGAGATGTTTAAGGATTTAAAATGGTAGAAATAGGAGAATTGAGGTTTTTAGAATATCTAGATTGAGAAACATCCAAGATTTTTTGGAATTGCTCAAGTAGTGTGAAGTGGGAAAGATAATGCAGAATAGAATTTGAGGCATTTTTTTCTAAAATTTCTGTGCTGCTCTGCTGTTAGTGATACAAATTTCAGAAGAAATTTGTCCTTCAGGACAGGGAGTGGGATACAAAGTGATCCTCAGCTTTCCTGGGTGGTGGTGGTGGGGGGGCTGGTTCCTGGGCTGTCTTCTGGCTGTAATACTAACTCTGGTCTTTTAGATTCATGAATCTGCTCTACGAGCAAAGAACAGGAGACAAGTGGAGAAAAGGAAGCTTTCTCAGAGGCGAGTACGATCAGCAGAAGCAGAGAAAGCTTGGCGAATAAAGCCCTCCCCACCAGATAACCCTTGGATGACAGAGTATATGAGATGCTACTCAGCAAGAGCTCGGTGAATTGGGATTCCTTTAGGCATCTTCAAAAGAAGTTACGCATTTCAGGACATTGGTGCAAGGAACCAAACTACTTATGCAAGGTTTTTATAGGGAGTTTCCAGCTGTTAAAATGTTTGTTACAATATTTTTATCTTGGCTACCTACCTCACAGTGGGGTGTATTGTTGGAGCCATAACATTTGAAGAGGCTTTTAGATATAGCTACCCAAACTTTTAAATGATTCCCCTTTTGGGAATTTTTCTAATGTTTCAGTTGACTTGTTTTGGGGGTGGGAGGGGGGAACCTTAGCATACAGGGAGTCAAAGCAAACACTTTTATGATCTTGGTCACAAACAGTCTGTTGTCCCTTACCTTAAAAGCCCAAGTCATGGGGAGTGGTGTTGGGGAAAGACTTTAAAGGTGTGATGGAGGTGCCTTTGCATTTATAGTACTATTTGATGTAATACTTCTACCAAAATAAGTATATTAAGACAGGCAGCAGGAAAGCCAGTGAGTCTGGTAAACAGCACTAATAAATGTAGATGCTTTAGGCAGGCAAATACCAAGTATTTTCTGTATATAAAACTTTAAAAATACCTTGTTTGATTAGTGAATCTGCTGATGCTAACTTTTATTGCCTGTTTCTAAGGTCATTAGAGTAAACTACTATTTTTCAGGGCAAGAAACAGCTACAGGATTGTTTTGCTGTTGCTGTGCCTGTTGTACCAAATAACTGATGTAGACAATCATTATCTGATAGCTGCTGCTGCTCAATAAGCAGTTGCTTGTTCTACCAGTATCAAGTTTTACCACTGTATTAAGCTTGTGGTCACACTTAGACTGTGCTTAATCATGTAAATGCATTTACTGAAGGAGAGGGCTGGCTCCTGTCTAGTGAAGTCTATTTTTAACACTGAAGGATATCTGTTATGCTCAGTAGGGGTCAGAGTGCAATATGTATTCCATTTGGTGGTATTGTACAAGTATATTGTTAAAGGTTTTAAACCTGAAAATCATGTTGATAAAACTTGTAGATGAAGTCCTGAGAAGCTTTTTGCCCCTCAAAATCAGTGTAGAACTCTTCACTATAGGGGGGTGAGGGCTAGGGGAAGAAGGAGAGGTGTACCCTTTAGTAAAGAACACTTGCTTTGTAGGTCCTGTTTCTACATAGTAAGACAGTCATTGTGATATCAGTGGTGTGTTTTTCTCTCAGGCTGCTGTAAATTGATTTTTTTCAGTTTGATAACTAAGCTTTAGGCAGATTATTGCTGTAGTTGTGAGCTTCAAAGTTTTGTTTGGATGTGTTGCGTGTTAGTTACATAAGTTGTTATCTCCGTTTAATCGTTTTGAAGCTTCTGTTTTACAGACTGGACGCCTTCTCACAGGAAGCAGATTTGCACTTCTGCAGCAGAAACCTGCACTAGTCTTAGCTTCCTTCCACAATCTCAGTGAGTAAGCAGGGCTCTAGAATTACTAGTGCAAGAGTTACAAAGACAGCTGTCATACTGCCTCCTAGTGCATTACATCAGAAAAGGTTTCATTACTCTCAATTTTAACCTTACTAAGATGTCCTAGAATCCATGACATTATAATCTGATTTTTACCTGCCTTTTAAGCATAAAGCTATAAAAATACAGGCAGCTCTCTTGTTCAGGCTACCTACTAGAGATCTTGCAGCTTTTAAGTCCGGGAATGCAAAGTATGATCAAGTATGTTGTATACATAGTAAAATCACTGTATTCCAACTTAAGTAAACCACAGGCTAGAACTTCCTAAACTGTTAGACCAGTGCCCAAAACTGAGGCAAACTATTCTAGAGGATGCCTTTATTCCATATGAGTCTTTTAATTTCATTTTATGCTGTGTTTTCCTCTTTAAATAGCTGCTGTAAATATGCCTAAGTTGCTTCTGATGCTGTTTCAATTCAGAAATCCACCCTGGCTTTGAAGAACAGTATCAAAGCACTAACTCAGTAGTGTTTAACAGCCTTTCCTTTACTCAGTAAAAACTCTGTTCCAGTTGTCCATGGGCTTTGTAGGCTTTATGTAACTACAGCAGATGGACTCTGCCCTCTGTGCATTGTGCCACATGAAACAGTTTGCTTGATTGTGTAGGGCAGGACTTATCCTGCCACACCTTCAGAGACAGCTGCTACAGTTCTCTCTTCCCACTGAGAATGCAGGAGCTGAGATGACTGTGACTGCCTTATGTACCCATTGTTGGATAAGATGGATCTCCTGTTAGGTGTTGGTCTGTCCAATAATTATAGAAGGCTTAAATGTCTTCTGCCTTGGATACTGGGTACCAAACTTAAAAGATCTCAAACAGGCTTTGTTCAGATGTTCTACAGAGAATGAGAATCTTCAACGGCATCAAGGCTGCTGTGTACTGAGGAAACGATCTAGTTCTTATCCTTGTCTGGTCAAGAGCTGTTCCCCACCAAAACAACTTGCTAGAAGACAGTAGTGACAGCAATCAGGTCACGTGAGTCACTATCATGCTTTTTCAAATAGTCTATAGCTAAAAATAATCCTGGGTGCTATGTTGGTACTATCTTGATTTAAGTAAACTAAAGTGAAGGGTAAATTATTCTGCAAATCAGGTAGCCTTCCTGCTTTTGGGCATTACTTGACTAAAAAGAGGCTAGTAGGTTTGCTTAGACTATGTGAGAAAGTATAGTTCTGATCACTGCAAGTTGTGTATGCAAAATATCTGGCCTGTGCCAGGCTGAAGTCTGGAAAACCATTATTTTAGTGTTTTGACATTAACAAATGAAAAGCCTTGGAAAGCAGAACTTTTCAAGTGGTGAAAGCTTTAACTATATTCCATAGATTCCTACAGGCGGTGGCTGTTTTGCATCAAATTGGACTTGCTAAAAAATGGAAAATGTAGTAAATTATCACCCTATCAGTTAAGGAAGTGCTGAACTTTGTCTTGCATGGACTCTTGAATTCAGCCAAGTGATAAACACTTGGCACTCCTATTTTAGAAGTAAAACTTTGATTGTAAGAACACAGTAAATACTCAGTTGTCCAAAGCCTTCATTAAAATAACTGTGTATTCCTTTTTGTTTCTGGAAGTACTTAGCTAAGTGAAACAAGACTTTTACAATGTGTAATGCTGCAATTTAACTATAGTGTTGTGAAGACTAGTGTTTACAATGTTAACAATGAAAACCATGTAAGAATGTCCCTGTAAAATACAGTAGCATGCCTGTTCAGTCACTGCTGTCACATCTTTGCAACTATGAATTACAGACTTTGTCACTGGAAGCTGATACAGTTAAGGTGATGGCTAAACTTAGAGCCAAACTCTTACAAAATTGAGGGACAGACCTGAATCTTTGGTAAGAATTTTATCCAGGTAGCAAATGCAAAATTTAATCAAACTTTTAACATGTAGGGAAGTGCATCTGGTGTGGTTGTTTTTTTTTAAATGGTATAATGCAGTGCCACTGAACTTATAAAGACCTAGCTGACTTTGTTTTTTACTGTGATAGGGACCAAAAGCTAGCAATCTGAGGGTCTTATGTGTGATAACCTGGGTGTTCTGGTTTATTTTCCAGCTCAGTTAGTGCACTCAGCAGCAAAGCCATATATGGAGCCTGACTCAACACCTTGACAATTTGGGGGACAAGCAAAGGGGAAGCTGCCTCAGCTATTGCTAGCACTGAGTTCACTTTAAAAACAATAGGGAAATACCATCTAAGCTTGAAGCAATATGTGTTTTTTAAAGTTTTTAAACAGTATTTGTTTTTTTAATGCTTCTGTATTGTCTATATTTAACAGTGTAGTGTCAACATGTGTATGTGAATAAAATGAGTGACACAAAGTGCCTTGATGGCTTGTACTGTCTGTTTTGGGGTCTCAGGCTTTCCATTACAGGGTGCTTTAATCTCTGCCTGCAAACTCTGGCTTCTCCTTGTCCCATATATTCTCTCCTGGAAAGTGACAGGTTTCTGTAATGACTGGTGTTAGGTAAGGGGTTAGATTAGTTACAGCTGAGAGCTGAGCTTATCTCATATGTTCTTCCTGTAACTCTCCCCCAGATTCTTAATATTCTCTTCCAATATCTGACTGACTTTTTCTGTCACTAGGGGAAAAAAAATAGAGCCTAAAATATAATAGTTCTGAAGTGCTATTTAGAACTTTGGAAAAAGAGGGTAACATAGGAAAAAACCAGGAAGCTGCATCACTAAGAACAAGTATAGTCTTGCAAATAGGACAAGTTAAGCTGTTAAAGGATGGCTACACTGACGTTCTATATGCTGCTGATTCTATTATAAATGAAAGAGCTGTGGTGTTTTTATTTTCTCTGTGGAGTTACAGTGTATTTCTTGAGATTTTTATAGCATTCTATCTTTCAGCATACAGAATATAATGGAAATGAGTGAGCTGCACAGTAATAAGGATTTTTACAGCTTGCCACATACTGACTATGCAATGAATTTAGCACCAGTGGTTTTTTTCCAAGACCGTCTAAGGTTTGTCATGTTGTGGACTTCACTTAGCAGGCAAAACTTGTATAAGTAAATAGAATTTGCTGTAAGACACATAGAAAATCAAGAAAGATTCTTTATTTGGT
>NW_009636404.1:0-739 GCF_000690535.1 Cariama cristata | reverse complement strand
CTGAGCCTGCTGGCAATGCTTGGTCTAAGGCAGACCAGGATACCATTGCCATTCTTGGCTGCAAGGGTCTATTGCTGCCTGGTGGGCTTGTTAAATTACATGTAATTAATGTAATTCCTCAATATCTTTACTCCACTGAAACATCATGGTAAGTTGCAGACTATTTCACTTCTACTTACCAGCAAAAGTATTTCTTAGAGTAGAAATCTTGTTAGCACCATACTAGCAGACAGAGAACCTGGAGTGTCATGGGTGCTTGAGCTGGAACTTCTACACCAGCTACGTCTACCCCAAGGATATTCTGATGCATGGTAATCTGAATGTCACAGAGGCCTTGGAGCTACACCCTGCTTGGTAGCATTTTAGCTTGGATTAGAAATATAATGAGTTGGTGCCTAATTTGTCCCCTGCTTCATTAGTAAATGTTAGATGTTCATAGATACGTTTAATTGTCAAGTCCCACACCAAAAAAATTAGATCTGCCAGACTTTCAGTTTGCTCATTAACATTACCTGAAGAATTTGTGCCATGTAAATGCAGAAAGAGGCTTATGTTTTTAGGATTTTCAGTGGTGTATTACAGATAACCTTTATAAAACCATTTCACTGGTTGTGGTCAATTAGGAATCTCAAGGATATTATTCATTTTGGTAAATAATTTAATAAGATATTTTTACTTAATGGAAGCTTGAATACTCTTATGTAACCTATTGAAGACCAAAGAGAATCTCCCCCCTTTA
>NW_009636403.1:0-3804 GCF_000690535.1 Cariama cristata | reverse complement strand
CTAATAACTGTGATAACATACTGTGGGTAGAGTGTGGATGGGATATTTTTTGCGAAAATTGTGGGGAGTAGTCTGAATGGAATGAAAAAGAAAGACAAGCAGAAGTAGTTAGAATACATTCCAGATGGGAGAGTGATATGAAAAATCAATAGGTTATGGGAAAACCTCCATGGTGTCTATTGTAGAAGGACTAAATAGGGCACAGAAAATAACAGTGCCATTGTGCCCTTTATGTAAATCCTGTGACATAGCTATTATTGCAAGGTGTGGGAATTGTAAGTGGGCAATTAAGGCCAACCTAAGGAAGTCTTTAACTTTCTTTTGTTGCTGGTGTAAGTTAGAAAACAATTATAAAGATTTGAAAAATAAGACAGGAGTCTGCCAGACTCATCACAAGACAGCAAGAGAAAGGGATTTTTCTGGCTAAGGGGTCCACGAGGCCAGGTAGTTTTCAAGGGCGAGACCGGATTAGCCTCTATATTTGCCATCGAGAAGGACCCTTGCTCTGCTGTCGGCTGCAAACCGATAGGCATGAGTGGTGGAAATACAAGCTATACCAGACCCTGATCAAAAGATGACCTCAGTAATAATTTGGACTTTGTTAATCCTTAGCCAAGTTCCCTATTCTCGAGAAGATTGTAGTAAATGTTATCAAAATATGCATTATGGTAGACAAATCTTACATAGCTTCACTTATCATACATACGTGAACAGACACTGCTATAACCAGCACAAGTTATTAACCTGCAATTATGAAGGACAACAATACTGGGTAGGAAAAAACCTAGGACCAAGGGGAACTAGGGTTGGAATTGGATGTCCATGAGGTGAAACATGGATATGTTCCAGTAAAGTAGGACACTGGGATATACCGGATAGAGGAGGAGTTCAGGATCAAGTTAAGAGCAAATAGTTAAAAATGTGAGAAAAAGGATGGTAAATAAAAAGACTCAAGATGTAATTGGCCAATTGTACACAGAACTTAAGAAGAAAATGGGGAGAGAACTGGAACTTCCCTCCGTTGACAAAAAACTTTTTATAAGTTTAGCTGAGAGGCTAGCAGGAGAACTCAATGTAACTAACTGCTGGGTTTGTGGAGGACACTTAATGACTGAAGAATGGCCCTGGAAGAGAACAGGCATAGTTCCCTATGAAATCCTCAAGTGGAATCATACCATAACATCAAAAGAGGCGAGGAGACCTCAGGAATGGGTATTATCGTCCCCCATGACAGGCATTGAATGCTTAAAATGAGAAGGGAGTAACTTCAATAGATGGGTGGGAGAAACCCCTTGTAAAAGGATACTAACTACTAAAGGTACTAACACCCATTGGTGGCCTGAGGAGCCCACATGGTACTGGTCTCGACAAGATTCTGCCAATTGTACCGATGTCACTAGTGAAACTTTGTTTAATTGCACAGGAAGGACTCTAAACTCATTTCTAGGACTTAGCGAAATACCAAGGTACTGGGAAAATATAAATAACCAGTCTAAGGGTTGGTGGAAAGCCCTAGATAGGTTATTTTGGATCTGTTGACAAAGAACATACCCAGAGCTACCAGAAAAGTGGAAGGGAAGTTGCACTCTGGGAATTATCCAACCAGGGTTCTTCTTATTGCCCTCAGGACAGGGTGATGAATTGGGAGTTCCACTCTATGATAGTCTAAAACGAGAAAAGAGATCAGTCTCATTAGGGGGAACTGAGACGTGAGGAGAAGACAAATCGCCACCCCAAAGAATGATAGAAACATATGGACCTGCGGCCTGGGCACAGGACGGAAGTTGGGGATATCGCACACCGATATATATGTTAAACCAGATAATCCGCATACAAGCAGTTGTAGAATTAATTACTAATCAAATTGCCTCAGGATTAGTACTGTTGGCGAACCACAGACTCAGATGCGAGCTGCTATTTTTCAAAATCGATTAGCTTTACATTACCTATTAGCTGAAGGAGGGAGTGTGCGCGGAAAATTTAATATCTCAGATTGCTGTTTAAAGATTGATAACAACTGAGGTCGGTGTTAAATATAGCGACCGATATCTGGAAACTAGCCCATGTCCCTGAACAAAAATGGAAATCCATAGCAGATGCGAGTTGGTGGGATGGAATGCTAGGGATAGCATGGTGGAAAAAGGCAGGATTTTTCCTTCTATGTACTTTTGCTGGACTCATGTTTATACTTTGTTTAATACCCTGTTTTATAAGATTAATTTTTACTATTGTAGAAGAGATGCAAGTCACTACTGTGCCAAACTCAAAGATGGCCACCACTGGACCACTTATGGGAACCCAGAAAGTAATGGTACTTCAAAGAAGAGACAAAGAAAAGGAGAAGAAAGATGAAAAATTACAACTAATTTTGGACAAACTAGAGCAAAATTATGGGCTTCAGCAAAAGGAGTGAAAATTAAAAAAGGGGTGGATTGTGATAAATCATATTGTAGCTTTGCTTAAGCCATAACAGATAGGTGGTCAAAAAGAATGTAAGTTTCCAGGTATCCAAGTATGGGGATAGAGACAGGATAATGTGTATTCGGATATAGGGTTAAGTTGCTTTGGCTGACTCCACTTAGCCATGATTAGTCTCTACCTGCTTGTCACCTTCCTGCCCTTAAATGGAAAAAGAGAGGATTCACTGTCAACTTGGGTTTGCAATATAACTGAAACAATAGAGCGCAGGCACTGGAATAAGGAGTTCAACCGAGAGGAAGATTTGAGCCTTTACCCCACGACCCTCAAAAGAAGACCACTAGAGAACAGTGTGCAGACGCAAGTGGGAGGGCATAGATGTAAATAACTTCGGGGAAATAATTTGAATATATATAAGACTTCTAAGAAATGCCATGAATATGAATGACTGTCCTAAATAAATATATGGAAGTGAGACTGACCACTGTGCATGCAGGAGGATCACAGAGGTGATCTCCCATGCACCCAGAGCTGAAATGAAGCTTTGCTTCACAGATTTTATCCTCTCTTAAAAAACACATAGGAGAATGTTTCTCAGCCTTTCTTCATAGGAAGGATTTGAGGACCTTGAACTTGACCTTGTTGAACCTCATGAGGTTCACATGGGCCCACTTGAGCTTGTCCAGGTCTCTCTGGATGGCATCCCGTCCCTCAGGTGTGTCAACTGCACCACTCAGCTTGGTGTCATCTGCAAATTACTGAGAGTGCACTCGGTCCCACTATGTCATTGATGAAGATACTAAACAGTACTGGTCCCAATACAGACCGCTTAGGGACACCACTTGTCACCAGTCTCCATCTGGACATTGAGCCATTGACTACTACCCTCTGGATGTGACCATCAAACCAATTCCTCATCCACCCGACAGTGCACCCATGAAATCCGTCTCTATCCAGTTTAGAGAGAAGGATGGTGTGGGGGACCATGTCAGAGGCCTTACAGAAGTCTACGTAGATGCCATCCGTAGCTCTTCCCTCTTCAACTGGTGTAGGCACTCCATCATAGAAGGCCACCACGTTGGTCAGGCAACCTCTGCCCACCATGTGCTCTCTTGAGGTTTCCTTTGGCATGTCAAATAATTTAAGAGAGTATTTTTTCTGTCTTATTGATTGACTTTGCTCTTTGAGGACCCTGACAGAATTTCACACAGAGAAAAAATGGGAATGTTTTCCCATAAAACAAAAGGAACTCCTTAGCCCTGGGGTCCCCAAGGGTGCCCAACTCGACTCCAGCTGGGAAGCTGCCTACAGCAGGGAATCTTACACTTGTCTCCAGACTGAACTCACTCACTCTTTGGCCTCACGAGCTGTTGCTAACAGAACCTG
>NW_009636402.1:49877-53913 GCF_000690535.1 Cariama cristata | reverse complement strand
GTCATGGCTCCCTGCAGCCCTGGCCCCCCGCCATGGTGCTCACGTGAGGCTGCTGCCTGCATTTCCCCAATCCTCCTGCTTGCCTTCATGTTGGGAGGGGAGGGAGTCCAGTCCCCCCCCATGCATAATCCAGCAGAAATTAAAGCTGCTCAAAATTGGTCTGAACAGGATATATTTCTTCTCTGAATGTTTTGGCAGGAAAGTTTTGTAAGGAGCAAATGGAAATTACATGAACAGAAAGGTGATCCTCTGGCAAGACAGATCCAAAGTCTTCTGCTGTCCCTGCTCAAAATGAATAGCACCTTGGTGTAATAATCTTCATGTTGAGATCAATGAGGCTGTTTAAATAAATGAAGCATTCAAGTGTAGAAGAAAGTAAGCAAAGAGAGGCAGCATTCAAATCAAAAGACTAAAATTCAAACCTTGAGCCCCAAGGAAAGGATAAGTCTGTTAAGCTGTGAAGAAATAGGAGCTGGAAAGAGTCTGTCAGATCCATTCTAAAATTTATCACAAAATAAGATTTAGTGAGGGGCCAGAAAGAAAACAGAAAGAAATGGCAGTGTAGGGTATGGCTCTCCTAGCATGGCATTTGGTAGATATTTGGTGCATGTGCAGGTCTCTTGGGAAGCTTGACACTTTTTTCTTCAAAAGGAAAAATGAATGGTTTAGTTCTAATTTGCTGCAATGTCTTTGGAGGTGTCTGGTTTTTGTGTCAACCCCTCAGGAAAAAAAGAAGGAAATAGTTCAAATACACACCAAAAGGAATTAACAAGATTTTGGCTCTCTATATATACATGTGTGTGTGTGCACATATCTATCTATCTTTTTTTTTTTCACTTTGCCCTACAGGGATGTAGTTCCGACTAGATATAATAGGACATAGTACGTACACTCACACTAGAGCAGTAGAAGGTTTGCATTACAGAATTATTCTGCTGGGTTTTTTTGGAAATGTTTTAGCCGTCTTCATGATGCCAACGTGACTGTGTTCCTATGGGAACAAGCTGCCTCAAAGCAAGAGGCTTCTGTAGTAAGAGTAGGTGAACCCTGGCTAAAAACTTGGGGTTTAGCACAAAACTAAATATTCTATAAATATCAAGTATTCGGCAATATTCTGATTAAATCCACTCTTTCTCGAAACTAATTGAAAGCGTTCTTTTCTGCTCTGCCAATGAGGCAAGATGCAATCAGCCACATTCAAACCATTGTTAGGACTAACTAGTAGGTCCTCGGTAGTAAAAGCTTCTTCACATCCTCCTTGCAACCATGGTGTTACTTCCCAGAGCTGCACCGTAATGATGATACCGCTTCTGAAAAGCACGATACTGCAGGAGTAACCCCAAGGGCTTTAATGGCGCTACTGCTGGATTAAAGTACTATTCTTTGTGAGGGAGCATATTAGAGTCTGGCTTTATGTAAACGTTTGCCTTAAGTTCATATCTCTTCTGAAAAAGAAGGTCTTGTGTTGTATATTGTAAGAGTTTTATGTTGCCTTAATGTTGACTTGCAGCAGGAGCAATGCTTAGAGAAGAAAACCCTGGAACTTCAGAGCTCTCTTGAATATACCTTGAAAAGAAGGGATTCTGGGGAAGAAAAGCGTCGATCTGACCAGTCGGTCAGAGACCAGAGCGATTGCTGCAGCTAGCTGAATACTTCGAGTCGACATTCTGAGTGTTCATTCTCTGAACTGAAGCTGATCAAATGTGTCTGTGATTTATTTTTAACTCCAAGCTGTTAAAATTGCCAGCAAAGTCCCATTATACCCATAAGTGCTATGAAGGAGGGAGAGCTTAACCTGCAGTTCTTTGCTAGCAGGTAATGAGTGAATGGGCTGGAAGTTCTGGGGAGGCTGGGGCGCGAATTTTAAGGCACGATTGTAAGTCAGGGGAAATAGGCGTTTAAATGGAGTCAGATGTGCTGCACATCAAGGGTACAGATGTAAATGAAACCTCAAGTGTGGTCCCATCCAGTACAATGAGTCCAGAAATACCAGCTTTCTAGTGGAAAGAAATGAAACAAGGACGTCAGAGCTGTATTTTGCAGTCCTGGTCTTATCCCTCCTGTAAGCACTGCTCAAATGTCTTCTCTGGCTCTGTTCTCAGTGCTGGTTCATCTGTATCTTGTCTCTGCTGGCGTAGTCCTGGCTTTCTTTGCTGATGCTCTAACATCACATACCTGAGGTGCAGAAGGTGGCCAGGGTGAGACACCCACATGCTAAAGACATAGGGACCGTTTGTGTGTGCCATTTCCCTTGTCATCCTTAGGGCACATGATGGTGAGATGGCCCTAAGAAGAAAGCCTAAAGGTGCCTAAGACATCTTTAGATTTAAGGCACTGGTAAAAACCTCCATGAGAAGGTCTTGGTGGTGATCTGGTAGGATTGACACTTGGTGTTGAGAAACTTGAAGCAGAAGAGATCTGCTGCCGGCACTGGTTTATGCGGTACTGGTGTTACGGGCCACCGCAGCAGCTCACAAGGGGCCATGAGGTCCCATCTCCCTGTACAGTTTCACCTGCGTGGTTGTTTATTTTGGGGAGTACAACGCATGTTTGTGAGAGAAAGAAGTGAAGAGGAAGAGGCTATAGAGAAAGATTTAAAAATTGCAGAACTTCAATTAGTGTTGAAATTCCCCTCTCTAATCTGAAGAAATTTCCCGGTCTAAATTTCATGCTGCAGCAATGACATGTTGTCACCTCTCCCTGGTTTTCTTCTTAAGAAGGTACAGGAATTTTGAACTGATGGATACCTAATCAGCATTTCAGTGGACGAAATATAATATCTGATAATATATCATGAAGCGTACTGTGCCCTTGAAAACAGTAATTTGCAGTTTCTGTCTTTAGAACAACCCTTATAGCTCACAGGAGAACCACACGGTGAAAACATGGGTGTGTTGATCCTTTGTAGGCTCGATACGACGTGATTTTATTTGAATAGCCATCTGCTGGTCTTGAGCCTTTAGTATTTGCTTGCCAACCAGAACAAGGCAGGTGAGGGATGTGTTGCTTTTATTGCTCTGTGCAAAGCGTACCTGGACTGCAGAGAGCAGCAGGAGGGTGACGGCCCATACAGGTAAGAGGATGACAAGTGCAGGTAGGGTCATTTGTCCCTGAACTTCCAGTGCTTAAATTCAGTATGCAATTGGTTCCCAAGTGGATACTTTTAAAGGGCATCAAGCCAAGTAATTTTAGGCCAAATGTGTGGCTATTTAAGGAAATGCATTACAGAGCATTAAGAGCGACTCCCATGAAACATCATTTTAATTGGGCCCAAATCTCTGCAGTTTTGCCCCAATTCAGAGCCAGAGGACAGCACGCAGTGAGGGAGGACACTGTGATGCTCAGTGCCAAACAGACTGAGGGCCAAAGCTCTGAAAGGGGCAGATCACGTTCATGGAGGATCTTCCTTTTCCCTCTCTTTGAACATTCCCTTGCGAGTGTTACAAACTATAAATGCAATAGCCTTCTGTGGGTGAAACCTAGAAAGGGCAACTCCCCACGTGAAATGTGCCAGCCCTGTTCACCACTCGCAGGATAAACCCTGTTTCGTGCTAGCGTGCCCTGCTTGGGATAGGGAGCTTCCTCTCCCCAAACCCAGTGACATGGGTCAGCGTTGCCCCGAGGGTGAGTGTTTTTAGAGGGGAGGAGGCGCGCAGGTGGAAGAGAAATGGTTTGCAAGAGGAGCAGGACTGATTTTTCCCATGAATGCACCAGGACGGTGCTATGCCAAATCCCCTCGGCATGGGGTTTGCTGGTTTTCCACCCACCGTGTGGACAAAGAGCCTTTTCCTTGGACATGGATGCGGTCCCTGACCTGGGCAGCGCTCCCTGCTCATCCCTCTGCCCTCCTGCAGCATCTCCTCTGGAAGCGGAGCGGCACTGCGTGCGTGGCGAATGATTTCAGCCATCAAAGCGATCTTTAATACACTGTAACCAACTTAGAGGCTTTTTTTCTTTCGCATTATCTGCACCAGGAAGAAAGCACATCGGATGTGGGCCGTGGTGATGCTTTGCCTTGTGCTGGAGCACGAGTGCT
>NW_009636402.1:0-49846 GCF_000690535.1 Cariama cristata | reverse complement strand
CAGGACAGACTGCCAAAGGAACATAATCTCTGCCCTCACTCTTCCTGACCAGTGCTGATGGAGATGTTTTTCCAGTGAATTTCCAGCTAGGCTATTAAAATAAACTTCGCCCTGAAAGCTTCTGCCTTGAAGCAACCACCCTGCCTCTGTATCTGCCTTTGTTCTAGAACTCTCTGTGCTGTTGAATGGGGCTCTCCTCTCCCAGGTTATCCCCTGTGCAGCTGAAATTATCCCCTACGCAATCCTAGAGAGCATTAGTACCTCATTTTAGTCACACAAAACCGCTGTTTTAAGGACTTAGGAGCATCCTGCCCCTGTGGTACTTATCTGAATGCCACCCGTCAGCTATATCACAACCTGAAGTGAACTGGATGTTGTGCGGTGCCTTGCACATATTTTGTCATTAAGTGACTAGGCAAGAGGGTTGGGTTTTGTCTGTTTTTATTTTGTTTTGTTTGTGTGTTAATCATCTTTATTTGCAGCCAAATTCTAAAGTCCATGCTTAGGGCCCCTACGGTCAAATTTCCTTTAATTGGGGGTGGGGGGGGGCAAGAATTGAGTCACGACCTTATGATCTGAACATAAGCAAACAATCTGTTGTGGCAAACTCACTGGGGGATAAAAAAAAGATGGTGATTCAAGGCAACAATATCCTCAACCTGAGATCATCATTTTCACGAACGCGGGGGGTAACAGCTGTCTGTTCATCAGAGGATTAGATCTTCCCGCTGTAACTGCCGTGACCCTAAATAAAACCTCTAATGCCAGCGCAGCGGCGTGACCGGGGAACACAGTGATGGCAGGAATAAATCCCTCCTTTCTGCTTTGGGCAGGGTTCTGTGGCCAGGGTTGTCTTTCTGGAGCCTTAACTAAATTATTTTTCCTGTTAGGTCCAGAACTTGGAGATTCAAATAATCTCCCTCCTACCACAGATCCCTTTCTAAAATCGTAGGTGAGGGGTCCCTGTCCTACTGAAGATATAATTGAAAGGCATATACAAATACAGCGTTTAATTCCACGATTTTCCTGTACTTTGGTTAAAAACCTGCTAGATTCTGAAGCTTAGGTCGTGCTAGATTTGAAAACACAAGTCCATCCAAAAGCACAACATGAATGAATACAAGCATTAAATTCTGCTGACCATTCACTTGAAAATTTTTCCACCGCATGTGATTCCAGGACAAATATTGATTGAATAACCTCCGTGTGTGTGAAGTGTGGTCTGACACCCAGAGCGACCTTTCTCTTCCGTGTTTAATCACCAGAGATAGCTGTAAGCTTCCTTTTGTATCAAAAAATCTTGTTTCATAACCCAGCTCCCCTGCTCTTTGGAACCTGAGTTTCTCCGTTTGTTTGTTCAGCCAGTTGAGGTCTGCTGGGATATTTCTCTGTTTGATTTGCTTGTTAGCTTTGTCGCTGGCTGAAAGGGCCCGGGGCTGGTTTGTTCAAGGCTTTTTTTTTTTTTTTTTCTGGAAGAGTTGGTGGAGGGTTTTGTTCTCCACAAGTCGGACAGCATTGCTGCGTGTGGGGTTTGCCGTGCTGCCCACTGCTCCTCTGCCCGGGCAGGTGGCACGGGATGCAGGCACATGTGTGGGCACTGAGCATCCGCCCGGTCTCCGATGGGTTTTATCCGATGGGCTTCCCTTTTTATTTATGAAAGCACCGACTGATGTTTTTAGACACTGATTTTTTGGGATGCAAGGCGACACCACCTTTTCTTACAGAGGTGCTGAGCCCCTGGGGCAGATGGAGAGGGAAGGGCGTCGGGGCCGGTGTTTGTCGGGATGGGCTCAGCCAAAGGTGGGGAAATACAGCGTGTAGCAGAGCAAAGGAGTTTGAATGGGATGCTCTCTCTCTCTCAGGGGTGCTTTTTATTACAAGGAAAGAAGATAAATTTATAATTGACCTTATAATTGTTTTTCACAATCACAGAGCACAGCTTATAAGGCTCCTATAGAGCCCACAGCCCCCCTGAAGGCTGGATTTATTTGTCTTTCATTCGTGCCATCACCGAAACTACTGATGTCTGGGCCTCCAGCTCCTGCCGAGGCCGTGCGCGTTTGTGGAACACACATTGCTCCCTTTTAGCCTAAGACACAGTAGTATTTCTTCTCATGTTAGCTAAAAGTATTCATGTTGGTTTCTCCTGAGATTATGATTCTTACTTCTCTATATAAGTATATATATAAAAGTAAACACACACACACACTATATATATATATGTATCAATAAATAAATATATATATCCCTGCCCTCCCTTTTCCTTCTCTTCTCACAGGCTGTGCAGTCCCAGTGCGAGGACAGTAACTTTCCATCACAAATGCTTTTCCTGTGATTGTTTTTTGTTTTCTAATCCTGCCGCATGAAAACAGACATCATATTTTCATTTTGGTTGTCTATAAATAAATAGAAATTTGACTTCCAGAATGTTACTAGAGCAAATCAAGTTGTTCTACGATTACTACCTTTTTAAAAAAATACTCTTATGATTTACATGCAGATAACCGCCAACTTTAAAAAGTACTGTGGTGATGAACCAAAATGTCTGCTACACCGTGGTTATTTACAGCAGTTTCGGTTTTAGTTGGTATTTACTCCGTTAGATGTTCATACCTTAAACCAATACGCTCACATCTTTTGGTTACGTTCTCTTAAAGGCACGATTACGCCCAAATCTTAGCCTTCCTGTAGCCAAGCCTGTGTCTGGAGGCACGCACGTGCTGGACCGAGGGGATGAAGAGCCGTAGGACACCCTCATCCTCCCCTGCCTGGCCTAACCCAGCCAGTAAAGGCTGCTGCATGGACTTCAGCTGCCGGCAGAGCTTTCCTGGGGATTGCATCTTCCTCCTCCTCCTCCTCCTCCTCAACATAATGGCAGACGATCGCTTTCCCTGAGGATTTTTCATGGAAACAGTCTACGCTTTCAATATTTGCTCGGCTGGTGGAAAGGAGCAGTGCCTGAAGCACGGCGCTGCTCTGTAGGGCGAAAAGCACCTCACTTTGCTGCCGCTGGGCATCGCACCTCCTGAGATCGTCCTGGGACCTCCAGGTTGGTCACAAGGCAACGCGGACACCATCAGCTTCTGCCAGCCACCCTCCTTCTTCTTGGCTTCAAGTTGCTGCTGGGTGTGCAGCTTATTCCCTCTGCTTGAGATGGGACCTAAAGCAAGCAAGACCTAGGAGGGACTTAACGTCACCTGGGATTTGGATTTTTGCTTGCCGGGAACAAGCATTGCTAAGGCAGCCCCACAGCACAGAGGCAAACTCAACACAGTCTGAAAGGAAAATATGGAAATATTTCCTTTAATGCCCCGCACAGGGATACTGTTACTGACTCGGAGCTTTAGCCGGCTCTGAGCTGGGACCCTTTGGCAGGGTGGCAGGATGCTCCGGACCCTCGGTGTTGGGGTATGTGGGATGGTGGTGTCCCTCAGAGATGTTTTGCTTCCAGTTGTACTGGAAGATGGGAGTCCCTCAGAGATGTTGTACTTCCAGTGGGATACCTGCATATTTCCCATGGGAACAAGCCTCCTTTCTCCATGGAGGCTGTGAGTAAGCTCTATGTCCAGACATAACCTCTGGTGCAGGACATGTCTGAACTGTGGGAAGCTGGGATGCTGAGCTGTGGGAAGAACGGTTTACTGTGCTTTACCTGTGTCTTTTTCCATACTCTTTAAGTCACAGCTGTGGTTTAGTGGACCTCTGCTCCTACTAGATGTGCTGCTCTTCCCATGGCTGTCTTTTAGCCATACAGACCAGCCTTTCAGTTTTAAAATTTCAAGCCACCTATCCCACTTCCCTGCCAGCAACAGCCTACCCAGGGACATAGTTAGAAATGGAGTTTAATGAGCCAACAGGACAGACGGCAGCGATGAGACGCAGGGCATGGCCAGACAAGCATCCTGACTAGCCACTATTGATGTTCAATGACCTCTTTTATCCCCTGATTTTCCCACATTCGTTATTCCCCAAACCATCACGATCCCTCCCTTTCACCGCTTTTGGTTCCTCCCCATAACATCTTATAAGGTTGCGCCAATCCCAAGATACTGTGCCGCCCCCCGCCCCATCGGTGAGGTGCTCGGGAGAGCCTCTCCCCTTGTCCCACCCTGATGGAGGTCACCCCCAACCCACAGGGCTGAGGGTCCCCTGGGGCAGCCCCGCAAGGGGCAGGGGGGCACTCGTATCCCCGGCGAGGTTATGAGGGTCTCCCCACCTGCTGTCAAGCCTCCGCACACCTCTCTTGGGCGGGGGGTGAGCCTTTTGGCACATAACTTAACAACACTAGGTCTGACCTACAGAAAGCTTTTGGCCCTCCTAGGTTATTTTGAAAACTTTGCTTAAATAAAAGCACAAATTGATACAACCATGTGGTTGTAGGGGCTGGAGCTTTACAGATACAACTACTGTGGGCTTGGCAGTGAGATCATGACCCTCAAAAGCATTGTGGCAGTGAAAATGGGAAAGTGGACTGGTCTGCAAACACAACCAAAATACCTAAATGCACACACGTAAGTAGCAAAAGAGAAAGAGCTCAGAAGGGCTGTCAGTAGGCCAGAAAAATCCTGGAATTTCACGTATTGAAAATTCATCAAACCTCCTTGATATAAAATGACATGCAGGCCACCTCTGAGCAATGAATGAGTCTCTATTATCCCAAAGCCTTAAAAAAATTGCATAAGCTAGTGAGTGGGCAGTTCAGAAATCCTCCCTGGAAAATTCTGCCCTTTGGCATCAGCCATGGCCAAGGAACATCAGGTCTTTTATGTTGTAGCTTTTTTTAACCTTTCAAAAGAATGAGAGATGTGCAGAGCAGCAGATATTCTGCTTGAGGTCTGCGGGGACAGCAGCCACAGACATAATCACATTATTTTATTTTTCTATGCTCTGTTCCTGATATTTTTCCACTTGGGATTTAGTCTTGGTTAGTATATAGCATAAATATATTAAAAAGATGCAGTTCCCTCTGCCTGAGTGGTAAACAATATAGAAAAAGAGGTGGCTAAGATTTAAAATACAGTAAGCCAATTTGAAATATTTGCTTCACTGGCCACTGGTTGTATGACTTCTCAAGGAAAGCCACCAGAGTAGGTTCATCCAGGCTGGTGAGTTTTGAACATGGCTGTAGAATAGGCCAGGATCTGACAAAAGAGTCTTGGCCATCCTTATGTTATCATGCTTCTCAAACTCTGGGGAAACAGAATATTGTCACATAAAACTCCCTCCACATAGGTTGCCCTCTGCCAGTGCCCCAGCCTACAGCCAAGCTTTTTGCAATGGGATGTGAATTACAGCGCCTTGCTTTCTAATTGCTGAACTCCATCACGTTTCAGAGCATCTTGAGTCTCTTGCCCTTTGAAACAAGATCCCCTTTTGAAAACGTTTCAAGTTAGTCTGAGCTGAAAGCCTGAGTCCAGAATTGTGAGAGAGGTGGGAGATTGTTGAGGAAAATATTTTACCATGAGGAATGCAGATGATGGCCCTCGGCAGGCAAGCAACAGTTTTGTTCCTGAAAAGGTACGTATGTCTAGGACTTGGAAGAGTTGAGCAGATTAAAGCAGGGTGCTACCTCCAGGTAGCAAATTAGAGTGGCAGAAAGAAGTGGTGTTTGTTTTTGACAGACTCCTGTGAGTCTCATAACTATACGTTGAAGGCAGTTCCCTCCAGGAGAATGACTTGGTGCCTACTACAGCTTGTGGGTGTCTTTGCCTGGTGTAAAAGAGCTACTATGGGTCATGGGGACATGGGTGAGAGCCCCTAGAGTAGGTCACGTCAAGTTTACATACCCATTTGGAATAATCATTTGTAGTCTCTTGGTAATAAATGCCTTAAGTCTTAGTGTTCATATTCTCATGTCCTTCCCAGTTCAGTCCTAGGATAAAGAGATTCTGCAGAAGTTTTCTTCTGAGAAAGCCCACGAGTTCCATTTTTATACTGAATTGGAAATAGTTTTCATCACAAAGGGAAATATATTTTTTAAAAAATTGTTTCAGTGCTAGTTCACATTTGCTTTAAGGAACATAAATGCTTTTATAATTGAACCTCTTTCTGTGAGGTGATCATAGATGCAGTAACTTCAAACAACTGGCACAGCCTGGAGATCACCAGTCTCTCCGCCACGCACCTCTCTTTTTTAAAAAGTATTGACCACAGTTAGTGACTTACGAAATCTTAGTTTCCATAATGCTATGTCAGAACTGCTTGGTCTTCCAACGCCTTGACCAAACGTTCACAAAAGCCTCCTTTACTTATCCTTAGCATGGAGAAGAGCCTTAACAAAGTCTTGATGAGTGCAGTTGTGGAGTGGCTCACCAGTAAGCACCACTAACCCAAGACTCGCCAAGCTCAATGCTCTCCGTTAACTAAGGCAGAAGGTGGAGCAGATGAGAAATACATGCAATTCCTTTCTCAGGGATGCAGAGTACCTTTCAAGAGTCACTACGAAAATGCTCTGTGTCAATACTCAGAGGTTGAGGAATAAAAAGGACTTTTTGACACCATGCTCCCCCCCCCCTTAAACAGTTAACTCTTTCAACACAGGCTTGAGAAGAACAGAGTCATATTTCCAATAATTTCACGTGCTTATCTATTATAGACCAAGAGAGAAGTAGAGGGAAGTACGGCTAAACCCACATTCTTTATAACTTTTTATATTTCCTTTTTTCCTTGCTTAAGTGTCAAATTATTAGGACTAAACTTCAAAAGTCCCATTGGTTTGTCTGAATGATTTGCCAAGCACTTCACAATTTATTAGCAATTAATAGAGTGTATATGGCAGGCGAGCAAACTGCAAAGTATGCAGTTGAAATCCAGCAAGCAAAACACTTCAGAAATGCATAAAAAGAGCACAGTGATTTCAGAGAGGGTTGTCATGATGAGTTGGAGTCTCTTGCCTGCTTCTATTAAGTTGACAGTAACGATATCAACTGAATTGCATTAGGACAGAGTGAAATCCTTCAAGAAATCTAATATTTCAAAACCAATTCTTTTAGATGTAATTTTGTGGACATTTTTGGTTTTTTGTTCCAAAGTGGAACGTTACTACAATTTGAGATACTGGACGTTTCCATGGAATAGAAATAGGAAATCAGCTTTTCTGATTCACAACTATTAGTGTCTTGGCTCTAATTATCCTTAGACTTGTGTGATAGAGTACCTGTATTTTTGCAAACTGGCTTAAGTAAAAGAAAATTTGAATTAAAATAATTGTCTCTTCTAGGACATCTGTTCAACATTAAAAGAATATCAACTCATTATCTGATACACATTATCCAAGATAATGTTAACTTTTTTTTTTTTTTCTTTCCATTTCAGGCTTCTTTTCAATTGCAGCTTAAATTCCCAAGCTCTCTGAAATGGTGAGTCATTAGGAATGTCATCTCAAAGACTGTATTTAATCTCTTTATCTTTTCCCACAACTGATTTACCCAAGGGCACGAGTAAAGCACATGTAACAGATTCCCAAGGGCCCCCAAATCGTTATTTCTTTCTTATCTAGCCTTATTTTATTCTCACTTTATTTAAAACTGTTCTAAAAAGACTCATCGAGTTGGTAATTTTGACTGCGAGGGAATCGAGTGGCTTTTATCACCACACAGATCTGAGCTCATGACTGGATCTGAATTTTGTCTCCTCTGCTTCTTGTGTCACATGTGTCTGACCCACAGCATAGTCTCCTATTTCTACCGTCTTTGGAGTGCAGGCGTATAAAGGTCTGGTCTTTTCTACCACTATGGGGTTTTTTTAAAGCCTTCTCCACATGAAAATGTTGGCTAAGTATAAACAACGTCAGGTAAGGTATTAAGTAAGTGAAAATGAATTAATTCAGAACAGATATTAAAGTTGGTGAATATCAAACATAAAAAAATCAAAGACCTAACTGGTCTCTACTCTGAAGTTTAAAGTCCTAGGTAAGAACACCAAGGATGTTCTAAGTAAACTACTCAGAAATAAGAAGGAAAAACAAGGGACATCTTCTGTATTTCCAGATTGTGGTTAAAATTCTATATATTCTGGTACGGTAGGTGAAATGTATTAATGTGTGTCCTCACCACACCAAAGTGCTATCTTCAGAGAAGAAATGGGTGGAATAGAGGTAGACATGGGACCCTTCCTACCATTATTTCTGGGGATATTTTCCTCACTTTTCTTGTCCGAGTATCTCATGTGTGTGATCAGATTGTATTTAAAATGTTGCTCGTGCATTGGCTAGTTCCAAGCGTAGCCACTTACTGGTGTAGAAAGCGTGTACCAAATGTTACAGTTCTGATCTGGTAACCTATTCTCGTTTGCGGATGCCTTCCCAATCAATACATGCTTTCAGCTCAAATCAGCTTTCTAGTCTGTAATGAAAAACTTTTCTCCCATGTTGACCTTAAGCTCCAGCTAATTTTCCTAACACGATACTAAAAAGGAGCCTTGGCTACAAATGAGACTCTGATTAGCTTTGTTCATGGCTGCAGCTGGAATGCAGACAAAAACCACCCAAGGACAAGCAGTCTTCAAATGTCCTTCTTAAAGGTCCTGCTGGGCAGGGTTATCTCCCACCATTGCCAAGTGTGGGAGATGGACGTCGCTGCCCTTGGCTGGAGACTCCCGGTGCCTCTCTTCACAATGGACGTGATGCCGTAACTTCTCCCAGCCATCTGGGAGGCTGTGTGGCTCTGCCGGGATGATGCTTGCACCTCAAGTGCTGTGCCCAGGATGCCAAATGTCTAGCCGCATGTGTATTCTAAAGAGGAGAGGCAGATTAAAAAGAGTGGGAGAGAGAAGACAATCGTAACCCAGGCAAAAATCTCCTATTAATATGACCATCAAGGGGGAAAGAGATTTATCTACATTTACAGCACTCATAATTTCAAACTTGATGGTCAAAATGCATCGTGTATTTTTATAGCGCATCCTTGTTCTAAGGCACAACCACCCAACCTGTGCTGACCCATCACTTTGTAACCTGTAAAATAATTTGCAGAAGACAACACTGTTCATATCATCTACAGCACATAATTTTTCCATGTGCTGACATACAGGAACACAAATTGCCCTCGAAGATTACGTGCAAAGCTCGGACTAAAGCAGCAAGAGGAATTCCGAGGAAAATGCTTTACATTTAAGTTTTTATCCAATGAAACTGTTGTACGTGGGCATGAAGCAAGCTTGGCCCATGTGCCATTGGGTCAAACTTTGGGCTTACTTCTGCACTGTCTCGCTCCCTCCCGCGGTAGTTTGAGTTGTTCATACTTCTACACAGAGAATGCTCCTGGAAATTTTATGCTCGCTCTGTGCAGGAACAAAGCAAAGGCTGAGTCTCTTCAGACCGAGCAGTCTTTCTGCACTGAGACATGCAAGGGAAAGGTATCATCAGTTCATTCTTCCAAATTCTCCACAACTGATTTATTTGAATACAGCAAAGCCCTTTCTTTGAGGATTGGGGCTGACGAGACCAGGCTGATTTTAATGTTGATTATTTCTAAAAAGAAGAGTCCACTGATCCCCCACAACATACCAACAACTAGCACCTCACCACTCTCTTCCCTTCCCTCCTCTTCTCCTTCTGCTCTTCCCCCTCTATAATTTTGTTCTCTTGTATTGTTTTTTTTTTGACAGGAGTTTCCATTATTCAGCAGACAGACATTGTTTTCCTCCTGCTTCATTAGGGACAAGCCATTCATCCTTTCTGTGTGAGAAAGGCAAAGTTCAAAAGCACAACTAATTAAAAGCAACTAATGACCAAGTTGGCCTCACAGACAGAGCAGGAAACGCAGCTTGCCTGTGCACAGTTTAACAACAGTCAGTCGGACTTTGCTGCTCCAAGCAGCCCAAGAAACGGTTTATGATCAAAGGTTTGCATCTCAGGCTGAGATCTGTTTGCAGTCTGGATATACAGTGCTCTGGGATGTGCTAAACCCATCAGCTTGTCTTCTTTATGTTTTTGGGAATGACATTAAGCCACCGACTTGAAGGCTGTACAATTGTTGGGCCCATGCCAGCGTCTGAACATCACAAATTGGAACACATGCTAAGAATCACTAGGAATACAGGGGCGATGCTCTGTACCCCAGTAGGCCAGAAGAAGCCCTGAGCGTTACCTTGCGTCTGAGTTAAGAAAAGCTGACTTTCAGAAACCACTTCAACCCATTCCAACAGGGGTTGTTTTTATTGATGTCACATGGATGAGTTTTTAGATATTACTGTAGATATAGAGCAGGGCGAGGGAGGGGATTCTGCCCCTCTGCCCCGCTCTGGTGAGACCCCCCTGCAGTACTGCCTTCAGCTCTGGGGTCCTCAGCACAAGAAGGACATGGACCTGTTGGAGCGAGTCCAGAGGAGGCCACAAAGATGATCCGAGGACTGGAGCAGCTCTGCTGTGAGGACAGGCTGAGAGAGTTGGGGCTGTTCAGCCTGGAGAAGAGAAGGCTCCGGGCAGACCTCAGAGCAGCCTTCCCGTACCTAAAGGGGCCGACAAGAAAGCTGGGGAGGGACTTTGTACAAGGGCAGGGAGTGACAGGACAAGGGGCAATGGCTTTGAACTGGAAGAGGGAAGATTTAGATGAGACATCAGGAAGAAATTCTTCATGGTGAGGGTGGTGAGGCAGTGGCAGAGGTTGCCCAGAGAAGCTGTGGCTGCCCCATCCCTGGAAGTGTTCAAGAGCAACCTGGTCTGCTGGGACGTGTCCCTGCCCATGGCAGGGGGCTTGGAACCGGGTTGGTTTTCAGGTCCTTTCCAACCCAAACCATTCTGTGATTCATATGATTCAGACTGTCTCTTTGGGGGTTGTTAGTATACAACACCAAGTTCTCCCAATCATGGCTAGCGTGGTATCATTATATGTCTACATATCTGTTAAAAAAGATGCACAAATCCTAGCACCGATTACGCTGTTTTCCCTTATTTCATAAAATAAGAAGCAGCAGCTGAATGAGGGACAGAGCTGAAGCCTAAGACAGTGTCACAGACAAGGACAGGAAACTAGAAGACAGTTGTGGCTGTCCAGGCAGGAGTGCCAGAGGGCAGTCTGACCCAACCGGCACTGCTATTCCAAGATGCCCATTTGGATGCTCATACCTGAATACCTCTCTCAACTTATGAGTATTGGCTTCATGTAAGAAAGTATACAAATACTTGGCTCAAAAACATTGCTTTTAGTCAATTCTCCCAGTCTCCTCCAAAGATGTGAATGGTTCAGCTTACGGTTTTTATCTGAAATTCTCTTTCTTCTTCACTGCTTACAGATGTGGAAAAAAACAGCTCATCAAAGAACACAGTCCACTCCTCTGACAGCGCAGCTGACCGCGATCACAATGTGCTGCCATGCCATAAAGAGGACAAAGATCACCAACGCTAATTATAAATGTAACAATCTTTAAAGTTATTTAAAGTTTGACCAGCTCCCTTTTTTCCTTCCATTTTTACTGGGCAAAAAATAAACATTATTGCAAGAGTTTGCTAAAAATATAGGTAAGCCTTAATTAGAAATCGCAATTAGGAATTAGGAATCTTTAAGCGAATATCTGAAATTTATAAATTGCAGTAATCTTTTTGGTACACAAAAATACCAGACTTCTGGTATTTCTTCAGGAATTTCTCTTGCTTTTTCGAAGGGAAATCACAGTCTGTTTCTATTCAGAGATTTTTTTAAATTTTAAAATTGTTCTCTTATTTGTCAAGATGAAGTCTGGTTCTCAATAGTGAAATATTTTTTTCTGGCATTTGAAAGGCAACTGAAGTCTTAAAAAACTGGCTAACTAAAGAGGAAAGGGTAGTTCTTGTATTGTTTGAAGCATAAAAGCAGTTCCTTACTGTCCTCTAGTGGAGTCATCAAATCCTCATGGCCCCTAACTGCTTTCTGCTTGTAACGAAACCTGCGGCCCCTCACTGAGGAACCCTTCCTATTTACTGCTTCCACTCTTCACCGCTTTCTTGGCATCTATCACACCCCTTCTCCTGTGTCACCTTCTCAGATTGAATCTTACCTTCTGCCCTGCAAATTCTCCCCTTCTTTTCTATGTTCCAGTTCTGTATGCACAGTGAATAATTTAATCCACTTTCTACTTCGCCCTCCATCCTTTCTCAAAACACTTACAGTTAGGCTGAATAAAAGAGGCCCTAGCAGAACTCCACTGCAATTTCCTCCCACTGCGGTGATTTATGTGTCTTTAAACAGGCGTAATCTAGGAGAGAATTTTTCCTTTTGTAACATGACAGGTTGGTTCTACTACGAGCTGTCAGATGCATCATGCTTTGACACCTTCAAAAAGATCATCAGGATGACTTGCCTTTAAAAAGTGTTGACTTTCCATGTTATATTTATCCATAGGTCTGAAAATCTTGTTCGTTATACTCTTCTCAATTAGCCCACTGTTTCCAATACTCCATAAAACTCATGGGGCTGCAGCTCCACTGATCTTGGAGTCTTTTTTAAAGTCTGATGCCAGGATTGTCACTTTGTACTCCTTGACCATCAAAGTTGCTTTAAGTGACAAGTCCCACGCTACAGCAAGGGGGTCAGCAGTTTCTTCTCTCTCTTTGGAATCGATGGGAGAAGGTCCCAGCCCTGGCAGCTCGCCGACACTCCTCTCGTCGTCCTTTTCTGCCACTGCAGTTCACAACAGCTCTGCCCACCTGCCGCCTTCTATTTTCCTGCAAGGCCTGAGATTTCAACCTAAGAGGATTTTACTTAGTGTTACGGTTGAGCTAATAAAATTTTTTTACTTTTCTTTTTAGGCATATGCCATAACCTCTCCAACAGCAGAACCTACCGTCACTTCTGTGTAACTACACCTGGAATTAAATGTCCTAGCCACCAAGTTTTTAAATAGATACTTTTTTTTTTTTTTTTACACTCATATAAAATACAAGAATAGAAAGTACACATACATTTTTTATATATAAAAATAAAAGTAATGTACTTTCTATTCTTTTATTTTGGTTTAAGGCATTTAAATAGTTGCTGCTTTATGATCTCTTTTTAAAGACAATTCTTACTGGTTGAACCTAACTTTGATTTTATGCTGCTTGAACATTTTATTCTATTCTAGAATGCTACTTTATTCCTCAGTATCTTGTAGTGATCTTTGGCCTGCCTACCTATGTGAAGGCACTCTGCCTCTGTGATACTGTATGCTCTTATTCTCCAAATGCAAGTATGAAACTATATCCCCCTGCTACAAAAAATTAATTTAAAATATCTCTGGAGAATCCTTCATAATCTAGTGGACAGCAACGGTCATCACCGAGGAGAAGTCTGTGCATAGTTGTCATCCAAATTTAGAAATAACAATGCATATCTCTGTCAATGAGATAGATATACAAACAGATCCAAATTAAGAAAAAAATATTGGATACTCTAATTTAAGCACTGAGAAAAACATGGTGCTATACATTTAACAAGAAAATTTAAGACAGACACTTAGACTATGTGTTTTTCCAAACTATTAACAGTAGCTATGTTTCATATTTAATACAGCTTTATTACAAGTAGATATAACCATTATTGCCGAAAGAGAAAGGCTACATAAAAAAATCCAGTGCAAAATAAAAGCACCCTACAAAATCTGCATTTCTGTTCCCATTGAGAGTCATTTAGACCTTGCAAGAAGAACTGATTTCAGTAACTTCAAAGCAGTTACTCACTGACAAAGTTTAGACAGGATTTGCTGGAATTTTAGCTGTTGACTTCAAAGTAAAAAATGGGAGACTCATTGTCCAACAGGTGCAAAAATGAATACAAAATGTATTAACAAAATATGAAACAAACATACATTAAATAGTTTTGTTTCCCGGTACATCAGATTTTCAAATGAATTTTATAAAATTTACATATTTAATGAAATGATTTATCTGTCATTGTGGAAAACACAGTTCTTTATTTCAAGTTTATATTAACTATAAATATCTAAGGACAGGAAAGATACTCTTCAAGTTGGCGTGCCTTACATCCCCATCCTTTATGTCTTCTGCTCTTTGCCTTTTGGAGAAAACATTACGGCATAAGGCTGCCGTCTTTTTGGACGCTGACAGGGAGCAAGATCCTCTTTAATATAACCTTAAAAGAGTAAGAACAAATCTGAGGTAAGAAATACACTATTAAAACATGCATAACTTCAGTTTCATTTTTTTGTTTACATTCAAAAAATAATTGTTAATTTTTTTTTTGTTTTGTGGCAACTGGTTCTCACTTGACAAAGAGTTAGAGATCCCAGGCTGCAATATCATTAATGAAAACACTCAGCTGCTTTCTAATAGATGACTGCATAGTAGTGCAATACATACAGACAACACTGAAAAGGAGAATGGAAACTATGAATTTTTCATCTATTCAAAACAAAATTGCATTTTTCATTGTCTTTTCTACAGAAGATTTTATGTAAGAGTAACAAAGTATGTAAGTATTGCAAATTCAGTTGACTAATAAAAAAAAAAATCACTTTTTAAGATGTATTTCCTAGTCACACAAAGGAAACTTCAGGCACGTGTGCTTTCTGGGTCTAAACAGTACATCCCTCTGGCTTCAGGGCATTCTTATTTATTAAAGACTTGTCCATTTGGAAAAAGCCAAACATGAACCTATGGATCAAATACGCCTTGAACACTCTCTGATAAGAAAAGTGTATAGAAAATCTCTGTAACATGCTCAACTAGCTAACACTGAGAGTAAGCAGACATTTTATGCAAATCAGTTACAGCACCTGGCTTCTGTCAAACCCTTGCTGTTTATCAGCGCTAACATCTGCTGAGGTCAGAGTAGTAGATTCCTACTTCATAGCTGGAAAATGCTGTCTATGCAACTCAGTTATTTAAAAAAAGAAAAACCAACACAAACCACAGTTGGTTCAAGATACCAATAAGAAGCAGAAAATACATCCTTTGTACCCCACTACTTCGGAATGACAGCTGCAACTGCTCATCATGGGAACTCTCTCTGGTGTTTTGGTGTTCTTGCTGCACTCTTGTATAATACGGCTTTTTTACCAAGACAGGGCTGATCTAAAGTCTGCCTCTGCTATGCTGTTGAGGACCATTAACAACTGAACAGCTCTTTCTCTTGCAGAAACAGGAGACTAGAGATTGCAAGCAGGTTCCAAATGGGTAGCAACAGACAACTCCCTAACAGGGTATCTCCATCACCTGGAGTTACAAACAGCCATGCCTAGTTTAGACTAGCTTTCTCATTTGCTGAACAGGGAAGAGGCAACCAGTTTGGAAGAGGAAGGACTATGATTTGTTCACCTTGAAATACAATGATCAAGAACCAAAGGTGGTTCTAGAGTGGTGAGAACTCTCTCTCATTACTCAAGGTAAAGGAGGAATGGATGAGCCTCAGCCAAGCCCTAACTGGATACAGAAATGAGGAAAGAGACTACTCACAAAGGAAGTGGCGATTCAGCAGCGCTCCTGAGGTGCTGGCTAGCTGGACTGAGGAATTCACTTTTCCTTATGTCATACCAGAGACACATTGATAGAACAAAAACCAATCATTTTCCTGAAGCCTAACCAAGCCCAAGGAAGGTTAATGGCCTGCAAATTCTGTGACTAGCTTAACCCTTTGTAGTGGATATATACAAGCCCCCAGTACTCAAAGGGGGCTTATAAGAAAGATGGGGACAGACTTTTTAGCAAGGCCTGATGTGACAGGACAAGGGGCAATGGTTTTAAACTAAAGGAAGGTAGATTTAGACTAGATATAAGAAAGAAATTTTTCACAATAAGGGGTGGTGAGGCACTGGCCCAGGTTGCCCAGAGAGGTGGTAGTTGCACCATCCCTGGACACATTCCAGGTCAGGCTGGACGGGGCTCGGAGCAACCTGATGGGAGTTGAAGATGTCCCTGCCCATTGCAGGGGGGTTGGACTAGATGGCCTGTAAAGGTCCCTTCCAACCCAAACCATTCTATGATTCTATATTTAAGAAGGGGAATCTTCGACCAGGGCTTCAAAAGCAAATTTGACATTTGTCCCATTACAATTGAGGGGAAGCTTAAAGTTCTGAACACCATGGTTGAAATACACATATTTCTTGGAAATAGAGCTTCAAATTTAAATTAACTTGATTCAGTATAGCTTGATTAAGCAGTATGATTTGCACTACAAAAGTTACGCAAGTCCCTAAAAACGAAGGCACTCTGTTCTGAAAGATTTAGGATGACAGTACAACACTATCACACAAGAACACATACACATCTCTGGCTACATTTTCCTATGCCCAACCTGAAACTGTTATGAGAACAAATGAAAATAAGTGAAGACTAAAGCTTCACAGCTAATAACATACACACAAATGAAGATATAAGTAACTCAATGAGAGTTCATATAGGGCTCTTTACCTCAGAGTTTCCCCACTTCTGAAGAAACATACATCTAGCATGCTAAAAACTCACCATGTTTTAACATCATTAGTAAAAACTCATTTTTATACTAAGGTCTAGGATTTACAAGACTTACTTAGGAAAAAACACTCAAACAAACCAGCTTTTGAGTGTCACTAACAAGCCGGGTATATCTATTAAAAACTATTTAATGACACCCTACCTTCAACATTTCCATTATCATGTGGTATTATGGAGCTCTAAAGATACAAAGGACATCAATGTGCTGCCTGTCTCTCCTCAGTAAGTACAATGTCTCAGCCTTTGCCTCTAAAAAATGTTGACCCAATTCTTGCTTTGGTTCAAAGACATGTAGGGTTTTAATTAAGTTCCATGAAAATCCCAATTATTTCTGCCTTCTCTATCTATGCTCTAAGAAAATTTCCTTATATTCCTTTCTTAGTAGGACAGGAGCTGCTAAAAAAAGAGACAGTATTTATTCAAAATAATGGCTGCTGATAAGTAAAGAGACCTCAACAAGACTGGGTGAGAAAGGCTGCTTTATGAACTACAGATAACTTCAGGGAACCATTTCAGGGAAAATAAAATTAAAAAAACCCCACAGCTTTAAAAAGCGCTTTGCAAGTCTTTTTTGCACAAACCTCTTTCCACACAAGTTTGGGTGGAAGGAAATCCAACCTCCCAGAAATTTTCAGGAGTATTTGGCGGAATGTAGCGAAATCTGTGTCTTGAACAGGAAGCTAGTTTCTTTTCTCTCTCTTCTTCAGGAATGTCTGCATAATACTGAATGTTACGGAAAAAAAAAAACCATCCAAGTTAAATTCATACAACTAGAGCAACTGCTTTACACAATGACACTATCAATCACTGTTTATTACCACAGTTATCTAAAAATAACGGTGAGGACAGCCAAGAGTAGAGATTCGTTATCCAAATGACAAACACCTGGCCATTATCCTAAAAGCTTACTGAATTTACAGAGTAAGTATAAACTTATGGTGGCAAATTTGTTAGCTTTCTATCTTTTAACATACCATAGGTACAAGGTTTAGGCATACATACAATTACTTATGTCAACAGTTTTAGTGACTGATTTTACAAAGCTATGTGGCACAGGTGTTGAAATTGATGGGAATTATCTAATAAACTAAGTTTCAGCTCTCCTTTACAAATAAAATGGAAAAGTGAAAAAATGTACTACAAAATCCATGCTGCAGAATTATTTCCAGTGTCTAAATTCACAGTAGTAACAGCAAACTTAAGTCAAAATGCTTACTACTTAATTATCCTCAGATTAGGAGTAAACAAAGAGCTAGTTTAACTAGCTGACTGACACTGGGACTCCAGAAACTATCTGCCAGCTGGGCATTCTCTATATAGTAAATTGGCTAGCTACTCTTTCATCCCTGTCACCTGTACTGGGGGCTGCAATGAGAAAAGTGTATACACTCTCCACACTTTTTTGCTGGATGTTCTCATGAGTAGCATCATAGAAAGATAGTTTTTTCCATGCAGTCTTCTACTGTTTTAGTTCGTGATTCTAGCTAGCATCTCCTATAAAATAGCAACCTGGCACTTACCAATATCATAGAGTGCCAAAACATTTTCAGAGCGAATGCACTGTTTGATTCAAGTGGCAAGCTAACAGTCGCAGTCCGGACTGCACAAGAAACCCAACCCTCATAAAAGTGGTAAAACAATTCTACTGAAATTATAGTGTTACAATTAAAAAAGGCAAATTAAAGTTTAAAAATGTCATTCAGTCAGCTGGAAAGTGATCCAGAATCAGGAAAGGAACAGAATAATACCTCTGTTAATAGAGATTACTTCCTGTACCCATCTACTGGTAGGATTTCAGAAAACCTACTTACTTGGAATAGTAAAGCACATTAATAAATTCCTTTCTTCCTACTAGATGGCAGACAAAGTATAAAATAGGCATAAAAGTCCTCCTCCAAAAAATAATGAGATATAAATATTGATGATTGTATAAAAGAAGAGTAATCACAGCTCCAAAAATGTCATTTACAGAACTGCATGAACTAGGAAAAGTAGACGTTTCATTTTGCGATTCTGTAGTCTGTGGGAACTGCAGTTCTGCCTGAAATTGAGGAATATTTTCTCCCCCCACCCGCAATCAATTCAGATTTCTTGCCATTCTACAAAGTCTGACACCAGAACATATTCTGCTCTTGAAGGCCTTAGAAGTACAGGAATCTGATCTAGTAACAGGTGGGTCTCCTGGTCAAGAACAGAGATTCACGTTGTCAGCAGGCTGAATCCAAAATTTCAGATTCCTGGTCTGTCTACTACAAAGTGCTGGTACACAGGATGGGATAGAGTGCCAGTTCCATAGATAATATTCAGGAATGGTTATAAGCTCTTAGTAAAAGGTTCTTCAAAATGTATTGTGTATAAGCCCAGGATACTCCTGTGCTCTTGACAGCAGAATCTTTTCCAGTCACTGAATTTGGAGACACTTAGTTTGAAAATATTTGCCCCTGTCTTACAGAATGCCCCCTTAAACAGGAAAAAGCCTATGCCAAGACAAGAACTTAAGTGGGTATCAGTAGCTTGTGGATTGAGTCAGAGTAGGGTCAGTTATGCAGCTGGACTTCAGAGACCCAGCTGGAAAAATGTCTGTGTCACTCAGTTAAAGATCTAGAGACTAATAAAAGAAGAGGAACAGATAATTATCATCTAGTACACATCAGTTTTCACTGATAGAAGTTAAGAAATGACATGGTGTTAAGTCAACATTACAAAAATTACTATAGTATCTGTGTAAACCAAATATATTAATAGCTGAGTCTTATTTAGGGATAATTAGCAGTGCACCTTATGTTTGTCCTTTAAATAGCCTGGAATTTTAGAAATCGGCCTACTAAAAGTTTGCAGAGTACTGCTTTTTTTTTTTAAATTAAAATGTTTATGATTGGTGAGGAATGTTTATGGATCAAACAATCAAAAACAGAGTACAGTCTTATAGGAACAGAAAATAAAAAGACCAATCAATAATTAAGCTAAGTATGTATTCAAAAGAAACTAGAAAGTATTTTTTTTTATTTTGGTTTGTTTAGAAATCTATTAGAGTTGACAAAGAACGAGAAAGTTACATATACATCTGCTAAATAGCAAAACGAACTCTCAGCTGTTTTTCTAGATTGATCTCACTATCCACAGCATTTTCAACCCACTCAGAACTTTTGAGCTAGGCTCTCCCATGCGTGAAAAGATACGCAAAATCTCATCCTGCAGTGTCTTCACTGTAAAAGAACTGTTTACAGAACATTACAATTTGCAGTCTCAAAAGAGACCAAACCCTTAAAACGTTCCTCTCATTAGTTTACCACAAAGTTACTTAGAGTAATTTCTGTAATCTAAATGTATATAAAAACATCTGATTCTCCTACTTATCTAAAGTATAGCTAGACGTAATAACCACACTAGCAAACATTACTTTTACAAGCTACCAGTAAGTCCTGCATACAATCTTTCTCTGATTACATCGCAGTCATTAAAAAAAAAAAAAAAAAAATCAAACCAAGACCCTTTTATAAACGTTCTACCCTGTAAAGTAAATGAGATGCTTCCACAAAGTTTTAAGATAAGGACTTACAAACAAAGGAGTTTGATATAAGTCTGCTATGGCATGTGCAGAAGTTAAATCTCTCACATCTCAGAATGACAGGCAACTCTCCCCACTCATTCCACTTGCAGTACAGGGCCAGAAACAATTTACTGATTTCTACCCACTCCCTAACTATTTCCTTAGACTTTGGAGACTTTCCAAACCCATGTGACTGATAAGTAAGCCAAGACTTTTGTAAAGTATCATTTATGCTTTATCTTAATACTCCCTTCTTCCATAGGCATTTCATTCAAATCTAGTTTTGTTATGGTGCAATGACACAGCCAAGTATTCCACACGTTCCAAGACATTCATCTTGAATGGTGAGACATAAAAAAAAAAAAAACACCCAAACATCAAAAAACCCCACAACCAAACCGCCCCTCAAACCAACAACAAACTGCAAGTTTTCTGAAGCTTAATGTAGAAATCTAATATTGTAAAACTGGAGCTACAAATGTTGCCAAACACCATAGTCACCACTCTAACTCGCCAGAAAGTAACAAGAACTGGATTTGCGGAGGAGAAGGTCTGTAGCTTACAGAGACAGGAAATTAAAACACTTAACACATGGCTCTTGGGCCAAGAAATAGATTGAAGGTGTGGGCTTTTCTGGTTTTGTTTTGGTTTTTTTCCAACACCTAGTTTTCTTTCAAACTCTTTAAATCAAACATGTTTTTGAAAATGGTATTTCTAGTTGACTGTAAAACTTAATTATTTGCATTTAATGAGTTTTACCAAAGCTATTTTTCAGGAATGTGTCTTTGTTAAAAATATACTCTAATAAATTTCTTCAGGAGAACCTAGGAAAAACGTTGGTTCTACACAGGTGTGGAAATTAAGTGAAAAGATTCCAGAGAATCCATCATTATTCAGTCATTAATCCACACTTCTTGTGTGTATTAGATCATTGCCTAATTAATTCCAGCCTGAAAGTCTATTAATGACCAAATGAAATATGTCTTTATTACACATGTAATTACTTCAATATTTTATCTCTATACCAAATATCTGAAAGCAGTTTAGTAATTTGAAGGGGAGGAAAAAACATGTAACGTGAAACCTAAAATTTCATACTTTTTAACCTGCTAATGTAAACGTTTTTGCATGCCTCTGCACATATATACACAGTGGCACCTATGCTGGTGCAATTATCTGAAAACACAGAGCCCCCAAAAAACAAGAAAAAAACCCAAACACACAAATCAAGACTATATATAGGTACAACAGGACACAAACTTACTTATTCCAGTACCTGTAAACTTCATTAGAGCTTTGAACTAAAGTTTAGAAACTTGTAATCATTCTTGGACTACCTAATGTATTTTTTTATTAACAAAAATCTTACTGGAACCATGATGTGAGAAGTTTCTATCATACAGATACAAAGTCTTAAATTTTTTTTGTGTAAGTTATATGCAGTTACTACAGTTAAAAACAAACCAGCCAACCCAAAACTTGGTAAACAGCTTTGGTAAACACTTCTCTGCTACTGTAGGTACTGATGATGATGATGATGCAACCAGATTCATAATTTCAACAGCACTTTAGCACTTAGATACTAGCAGAGTTAGGAGAATGGAAGACTGACCAAATTTTAAGCACTACTTACTATTTCACATTCCTTACAAGTATGACCAGGCAATTTTCTTCTTTCTTCTTTTTTCCGAATAACCTCAATATGAGGAAAATCTAACACAGTATTCTTTCTGAAAAACAAAGATGTTTTCACATGATAGTACTTTTATTTCTTCTACATGTATGGAAATTTCCTGGGTTTAGAACACAATGAAGGAGAATCTCAAGAAAAGAAAAAAGTATCAGAAAATGCCTGCAAAACCCAATCATACTGCATTTCATAGCTGAATAGGATTATTTTTGTAACTAAAACAGTTTCAGGATTTTTTAAATGTAATATGATCTTTCACATAACCAGAGATATGCGTCTCATTATTATGGCTTTTCATAGTGTGAAAGTAATTACTAGATCAAAATTACTCAAATATAGATCTTCTGTTGAATATTTATTTTGTCCAATACGCAGTTGTGCTTGCACTAATTTCTGCAAGAGGAATGTACGTTGGCATTCAAGAACAGAACAGATGCTTTTCAACTTATCTGCTTACAAAACAGGTTTACAACGAAAACATACACTGAGGTAAAAAATAAGGAAACAACTATTTAACTGAAGGCTTGGTATCATTATGAAATGAAGATTCAGACTACCAATGATGATTATACAGAAAGGCAACAGAGGAGGCACTGAGAGGTAGAGCTGTTAAACATTACTCATTAATTGCCCAGAGGAATGGGCAAAAATGCCAGAGAAGGAAAGGTTTTCATTTGTACGAGAAACCCATAGGCTCTTTGCTCATAAACTCTTGCATGACCACATGCCTATAAGAAACACGAATTACAAAATACTGCATTCAATAAAGTTATAAAAAGCAGAAGAGGCAATCCCTTCTCTTCAGCAAATGTGATGGACAGGCATCTCAATGTGTTTATTTTATCTAAGGCTTTTATCTACTTCAGTAGATCTCTTACCCACGCGTCTTCAGCCGCTAGTATGTTACATACAAACACATTTATTTTACAGAAGAACAAGCTTCCTATAGGGAAAAAGCCCTGAAAAGCCTATACAAAACAAACTAAATTACCTTTCATCACTTTTGAAATATGGTTCCACAAAAGCTTTCTGCTTGGCTTTATCTTGTTTATCCTCATGTTCTGTAAATATACATGCAAAACAAAAAAACTACATGTCATATAAGGTTAACAGACTGCCTGGAGAAACATCTGGAAAATAATTAGCCAGCTATTAAAAAATACAAAATTGCCATGTACATTCAGTCTGAGACAACAGATTCAAACAGATACTAAAAAAAATACAGAATTGATTGAACCAGTGATCAAGAAGCATTACTGGAGTAGAAGGAAAACAGCAGTGAGACAAGTAAAAAAGATTAGCAGAATAGCAAAGGAAAGGTTGCTTAAAATACAAAATACTGTGAAATCTTTGATAGAACCTAGGATAGGGAGAAGAATGGAAGCAAGTAATCTGCAGCCAAAAATTGCTGTTTCCTTTGTGTCACTTTGCTGTACATCTCCTACGCCAACTTCCATTACACATCCCGTATTTGTGTGGTGGCTATATAAATGAACTACCAAAGTAATTTTCATATTGGTTTATGTTATGTCCTTACAATGACTAAATTTTCCCATGAATTTATGAAAAATGAATTGATCACTGATTTGGCATATTTGTTCCGAGAGAACAGAGCCTGATTTCAAATCTACTTTCGTAGTTTAACCAGGCTAATAAAGACAAAACAAGTTATATCCCACTCTTTAGTTTCTTGCTAGCTGCTGTTATTTCCTTATCCTGCTCTTCATCATGATGCGGTTCTTTTTCATCACATGCAGAAGGGCTATCTGCTGGTAGGCAGGATTCATATTCTTCATGGGTCGTCCGATCAAACATATCTGTTAAGGTATCGTTAATTTTTTTTTCTCCTCCTGTTATAAAAAGCATAATGAACATTCAAGTCAGTTTCTCAACAATTTAAGTGAAGAAAGTGCATTTTGATTGAACGAGTATCCAAAGAGCTAACATTTACTTCATGCTCCAGTACCGATTAACTCAACATCAGCTATATATTTCTTGTTTCTGCAATTTCTCTGTCAATTTTTCAAATGTAGCCAATGCTCATTTATTTTTCAGAGAGCTACCTTGATCCCATTTCTAAAATTTGATTAATTGCTAAATCACTTTGATGTACGTTTAACCTTAATGCTGGATACATGAAATTTTTGTTCTTGTAATTATGGAGCTACCCAAGCAGAAGGAAATACTTTCTGTGGGTAGGAGATAGGCTGTTGCAACTTCCATAGTTTAAAAAAAAACCAAAACACACCATTAAGAGTCACTGCCCTGCAGCCATGATTCACCACATACCATACATTCAATGTGATATAAACACATTTGGATTAATTTAAAATATACTAGTTCTATTTATATGTCATTAAAAATTAAATTAGTCTTTCCATAGAAAGTCTGATACAATTACACAGCAAACTTTCCAAGCTGTTTGTTGTAAGAGTGATTGTTGCAGGTGAGATCACAACTATTATATGGTTAAGTAATTAACTCTTTAAGCACTGTAAAAGCATAGCTACTGGCTCTGTCTCAGCACAAATCCTGCAATTTTCTTTATCTATGTTAAGAAAACCTCAACAACCACTGATTCTACTAGGAAATAGACTGATCTTTGTAACCTACAAAAATTCATCAGTGCTTTCTTACTGCAAATCATTTTCTACTATCTATTCATACAGGGGAAAAAAATGCCCTTTACTCTTTCCTCCTCCAAAAACCAAGCAAACCAAAAGGAAAAAAAAAGTCTTACTTGGACTGCTTTCCTGATTTTGCTCTTGATTTTTCATTTTTAATAGCACACTTTCACCAACATATGTATAATCCATATCAACAACTTCCCCTCCGACTCTTGACTGAGAACCACCCTAAATAAAAAAAGCAAACATGACAATTGCACTCAGAAGCAACTGGCATAGTCAGCAGCATTGCTGTATATCTGAAACACTTTCACAACAGTTACTGGCTACTTTTTGGACACCTTCTGTGATTTTTTTTTTTTTTTCCCCCTGCAGTAATGTCTGCATGATAAAGATGTAAAATCTACGTAAGAGAATAATGTGTTTTGAAATTCAAATGTGAAGCACTTATCTGGTGGATTACAATACTTGATGGACAAGACATGCCTTAAGAGTTTTCATGTTAAAATCTACAAAGGTAAAAAGTAACATTGAAACATACAGAAATTAAAAACTGGTCAAATCAACAGTTTTTAAGATGGCCTTTAAGTGAGACAAAACAAATAGCCTTAAGGAAAATTCTCAGAGATCCTAATAACCAACCTGCACCCAACTCAAAGAAAGATAATAGTCATTATCTGCACATTTTCTGTTACTGAGCATAAAGAGATATCACAGTGAACATTTTCACAGGAAAAATTATGAGATTTAGAACATTTGTTTTTTGTCTTAAAAGAAACCCAAAACTAACCCCAAATGCACCAGTTTCACACTGAGTAGCCACTTGGCTGACTTTATCAAATACAACTAGATAGTGGAAATGTTTCAGGATAACTGTAGTATACTATGCATAAACAAACATTTCAGGAGTGCAAACAAATATCAAATGAGTTGAATTTATATTTTTGCTAGAAAGTGGTTTTGGTCTGCCCAGAATAAAGTCCATGATACTATTTTTGTCAGCTTTTTTTCAATATCATAGAACATACAGACTGGTTATACAAGTTTACCTTTGTATCAATCACAGTAATGTCCATTTTGTACTGTGAAAGGTCAGCCTCTGGGTCTATGCTCCACTGGAGTTTTTCTAAAGAAGGTTTATCTTTCAGGTCTGGATGCAGAGAATACAAGAAAAAAGACAAATAATCAGTATCAAATTCTACCAACAGCATCCTATATTGTGTAAATTGTAAGTCAGCTTTCCTTTTATCAATCAGATTCACTTTTCTCAAACAATAAACATGCTTATTTGGCATAAATCACATTTTGTCTGAAGAATTAGAAACAGATCTTTACATTTTTTGTCATATTCAGGGAGCACACCACTCCTTTGTGTTTGTATGGAGGTGTGTAATATATAAAATAAATAAATAAATAAAATCAGGTAGTATTAGGTAGTATTAATACTGGATGAAAGACATTAGACTGGTAAGAATAAAAAAGTCAGGTCTTAGAATACTAAAGAGTGCAGAAGTGTCTGGTCATTGTTCCACAGATGGCTCTTGATTTGTCTGTGAAGTAGACGTTTAGATTCTAAGCTATATGGCCATACCAACTACTGACAGATTTTTTTAAAATTCATACTGCAAGTATTTCTAAATAAAGGATGCTCAGCTAAGGAGTACAGAAGCAGTGATTCTACAATCCCAGTTCCAAAAATAAGTTTTCAGACTTAATAGGAAAGAAGATACAACTTCTAGGAAGAGTATTGGACACAATCTGTTCATTATCATTAAAGGTACAAATTTCTTTAACAGATCATCTGGAATAATGAAAAATATTAACAAAATGGCTTATCCTTACACTTAAGTACAGTTTTGATATAGATAGTTTAAACTCAAACTTCCTGAGATTTTATTTCAGTATCTGTTATTCACATGCTGCAGCAAACAACAATGCTAAATAAACCAGAAAGAACAAGATTCCTAGCCTGTTGAGTTTACAGCTGAATGCCAATGACGTATTTATTATATAGTGGCAGAAGAATGCCAGGAAGATAAAGACTGAAGTGATCTTGAGCAGTCCTGAATAGAATGAGACTGAGTTAGAAGCAGAACAGAGAAAGTGATTGAAGTGGGAAAAAAGAAATTAGGAAAAATTGTATTCACCCATAGCACGGGCAGTGGGACAATAAAAGCAACATTTGCATCAAGTTACCTTGCTCATTTTGCAGTGCTTTATTTTTTGATAGTCTACAAGGGTTTGGTTGAAGTACAGATGCTGGTTCAGACTCTCCATGTCCTGTCCTTGTTTTCTTTCTATTTGGTACATGGCCACTGGCAACCTAACAACACATTGCAATTTTACTACTTCCCAAAACTTAAATATAATATTTCCAAGGAGAAGGAAAAAAAAAAAGTCTGAAAAGCATACCATCACATCATCAAAGAGTTGCTCTGTCTCTGCAGAACTTGGCAGCGGTGCAGTTTTGAAGGAAGGAACTTCTTCTTTCATTTGGATCTGGTTTTTCTTATCTGGGAATGTTTTTCCCACCATTGCCTCTTGCACATAGGATTCCTCTTGAAAATCTCTGCTAAACAAACAGCTCTCATTGTTGGCATTTTGAACGGATGATGAACCTTCAGGAATGGGCTTCCCTAGCTGTGAAAAAATGTCATGCAGAGTCACCTGTTTCAGTCTATTTTTACAGGTCTCCTCACTTCCTTGTTTTTTCTCTTGACCACGAACTGCAGAGAAGCGATCAGACAGATCCAAGGGCTTATCAACTGTATGCTCCCCATTAATATGCTGAACATCTGATCGAAAGGGCATAGAGTTCTCTTTGTTGAAGGATGTTTTTTCACAGCTAATTGCATACTCATCTTCAGCTTGCTTTCTCTTAGCACACCTGCCTTCTACCTGCTTCTGGTGTATGAGAAGGAAATCGCTCTTGATCACCTCATTTTTAGCTGCACAAGTGTTTCCAACACAGATTACAGCCTCACTAGTATTCTTCTTCACAACCATTTGCCTATTGATAGAGGCCTGGCTGATAACTGAGTTGATTTCTGTTCCAAGATTCATTGGTGCAACAAAAGCAACATCTTCAGATTTTGATCTGCTTTTATGAGATCTGGAACTGGAAGGATTGTTGAAGAGGTTGGTTTTGAGATTAGGCTTCAATCCTGAATCTAAAATACAGGGGGCATGACTTGTACTTGAGTTCTTCTTACTGCTAGAAGCTCCAAAAACAGGAGAAGCTATCTGATAACCCCAGTCAACGTGTGGTGGAGTGTTCTGAGATGGATCTGAAAGACTGAATACAATGAGAGATGAGATATTTCTCTACTGCACACAGGGGGCTGGGAAGAGAGAAAGGTATATACAAAAATTGTAAGTTTCCTATCAGTGACCTGCTTTAAAGCTGTCAGAGTTGCTAGTATTAACTGAAAACAGAAGGAAAAATAAAGGGGAAATTTTTGGTCTAGGAGTAAGTACTGTTGCACTTAATGCTGTAAAAGGCAAACACAAAACATAGATCTTGTCCTTCATTTTAGTATGGCGTGAAACTGTTGCACATTCAACTGTGAACCAGGGTCAGGAAGCCTACACAGGAATCTCTTCTACCAAAGGACTCTGTACCTTTCAATGCAGTGAAATAGAAGAAAGCAAGAATGGTTGCCACAGTCTATCTAGGTTCTTGTATAGATATTATAACCACGGTAACAGATTCTCAAAGCTTCTGCAAATGAAGGAAAACTGTGCAAGCTTCTTTCAGGTACTCTCCTTTTTACTCATCATCAATAAAACATACATTTAAGATGATGAATAGGGACTAAAAAAAAAAAAAAAATCTTCAGTTTAGACCACCACATCCTGAGGACAGCGGGAAGGGCAACAGCCAACTGGTATAACATCTAGTCAGCAGAAAAGTCTTATGATCATTTGCTTACCCCAGCACCAGGCCCCTTACCCCGAGGTCTATGGGCCTCCGAAGATACCTCGCAATAACAAGAAGTTAGCAAGGGAGGGACTGTGTATATAGAAAGCCCAAATCAGAAGGTTGAGATTGAGTAAAAGTCCACGGTTTTGCATTCTATCAGTTCCTTTGCTTCTAATGTTATGTACTTGAAAGAAGCCCGTATAATATGAAAGTATTTATTTCCATGTCTGTACCTTTAAAGCAAACTGCTGTAAGGTTTTAAATTCTACTAAAACCAGAACTTCATACAAGCCTGCTTAAAACAATATTATTGTAACAAAGTGGAAACGCACCCTAAATTGCTGTCATCGTTTCTTGATTCGGAAGCTGGATGTTTTCTTGAGTCTTCAGACTGCATGCTCTCTGGGGCCTGGCTCATAACAGTATTAGTGCAGGGAGGACTCAGCACACTCTGGGACTCCTTGCAAGTGGTGAAGGAAAACAAAGAAAGGAAATGTGCGAAGCTATAAGAATTAAAAATTAGAAATATACTAGGTTTGCACATAAATACTCTGGAGACCCATTCAAATTGAACCATTCAAAACTCTAAAAAATAATGGAAGTTAAAACAGAGATGAAATTTTGACCAGCAACTAACGAAATCTTATGGAAATTAAAAAATTTCATCATTCAAATGCACGCACACAAAATAAAATGGTCTGCATACTATCATTTTCACTGTAGTTACCAATCAAAAACATCAAATAATCTCACCTGAGTCACCAGTCTCATCACTAAATAATCTTTTCTAGTGTCTTAGACTTGATTACTGCACAAAGGGAGTTTGGCAGACCCAAGAATTTAGTCCACTGTCTTAGTCAGACTTGAAAGTTGTATACACAGCAGGAACCGCAGCCCTACCCTCCTCCCCAGCCCCCAGACAGGTCAGCACAGTTATATCTCTTCTTGCTAGCGCAATTCTGTAATGAGTAAGCAAAAGCAAACTAAAGTGAGTGAGCTTACTGGAACTCAGAACACTCTTGCAGAATTTTAATGCAGAACAGAAAAATACTGTTTTTGAAAACAACTGGCACAAAAAGCTGATTGTGTAAGAAATTTGGGAATACTACTTACAGATTCCTCTTGAACAGCAAGTCCAATTGTTTCTGCCACGACTGCAGCCAAGTTAAAAGATGGCTTTGGAACAGGATAGCCTCCCATCCTTGGTTTATCTTTATGAGCAGAAAGAAGCTCACAATAAGTTATATATACATTATAGTATCTTGATCCACGCATACAGATGGTACAAACACAGAACTAAAACGATCACAAATTAAAATTGGTAATTATGGAAATAGTTTGACCTGTGTCAGATAAAAATCATATCTGGAAGTGGTAAGTGGAGAAGGGGGGCAAAAGAAGAATTTCTGATGAGAGCAAACTGCTGTATCATCACAGAGAAAGATGCTGCCAGTTTGAATACAGCTCCCCAAAATTGAAATACAAAGACAAGTCAACGTAAAAATTACTTTTCAAACTCCCAGTCCAGGGCATGAATAGTCTGAGAAAAGCATGTAGAACAGTGATAATGTATATTTATAGTAAAATGCTTCTGTTGCATATTTCCTAGGTGGCACTTATAATTATTCTTCCTGTGTTTTTATCGGGAAAACAAATAGATGAGTTTCCCCTCTTTCAGGGGTTTAATATTACTCAGTTTATTAAACTAGGACAAGGTAATGCGATGGGAAAGCACAAGATCTGCAACGCCACAACCATGACTTGCATGAATGATCCCAAAATGCTGATGCTCGTAGTCATTTATAGTTAAATACTTCACAGAAAAAAAAATTAAAAAAAATCAGTGATACAAAGTGCTTGTCAAAGAAATGTTTATGGAGAAGGACTTAAGACTTAGACTTGTACCAATTCACAATTGCACAAAAGGGAATAATTAACAGAAGCACTTCTAAATGTTACATATTCATGTCAGATGGTAAGTGCAATTCGCAGAATATTTTTTCTCCTGTACAGTTGGAAAATCAGATGTAAGACAATTGGATAAGTCGCCTAAACTGTAAGATATCTGCAGTAAAAGCTGCACTAAGCTTCTTTCTGTTTCTTGACTCTAAACCCTGATGCTAGATCATATATCTAGTGGCATACAGACAGGCATTACAAGATAGGCATTTCAGCAGCAATTCTGTGATTAAACATAATGCCCTTTTTCTGGCTCCTTTGTTTAAAGAGATGAACCCTCAGTTGTTGATGAACCCTCAGTTTACAATATTTTTGCCTTACTTTGAATGGACTTAGGACTAAATCTATTAATATACTTACTCTGTACAGGGGACAGTTGTGGATCACAGGTGTCTGCCACTAGTACCTCTTCTCCGTGGTGACTGTTCACTTGCGTGGAATACAATGGAATTCTTCCAAACTCTAGGAGAAGTTGCAGAAACATTTTCACATGGTGAAATTAGGTACCATGTTGTGATAATTTTGTGTAGATAAGATCCTGATCTTAAAAGCACTTGAATGTGACTTTTGATATGCCAGCAGATCCAGTAATCAAGCGCATCTGATTATTTTTATTCTGAGGTATCACTATGACAAATTAGTCACAAATATTTCGTAACAACCCTTTCTCTCACAAATATGAGCCCAGCCAGTCAGCCACAAAACAATACTGACACATAATTACATCACTTTCTATACTGACCACATAAAAAATATGTATTCAATCTACATTTGACCTCTTAGTATGGCAACATACTAAGAGTAAACCATCCAAGGGAATGATTTTCTGCATCAGCTACGGTCAAGTTTCTTATTTCACAAAAATATTTCTTCTAGCTAAAATACATTACAGTTGTTTCTATGACATTACAGAACACCGTTTGGAAATTAAATGTGCACAATACTTCTGGACTTAGACACAAACCAAATGCAAACAGTGTATCAGTGCTAGGAAAAGAAAGATCATGTAGCTGCTAGAATTAGATCTCTATCAGTTTCAGTAATGCTACTTTAATTGCAGAGTAATTGCTGAACGTGACAAAACATTTATTTCACTCTCCACTAGGTGGTGACATAGCTGTACGCACAAGTCAAACCCTAACAGATTTTTTTAGTTAGTCTGCAGTTACAGAAGAGATATGGGTTGGAAAACTGTTATATTTGCATGTGTATGAAGAAAAGTAGGAGGTTGAGATAAGCTTTAAGCATATTGCTGATATAACAATTACTGCTAAATGCATTTTTCCCCCAACTCATTTATTATAGCATAAATGGAAGAAAGCCAAACAAAACAAAAAAAACCACAAGACCCTTTTTTTATTTCAGTTTTCACTCTTTGCAATCAAATTCATACATCACCTTCTTCTTCAGCCCTTAAAAATATATTTTAAAATTAATATAAAAAAATAAAATACAATGCTCTTACCACTGTTTTTTTCTGCAAGTTCCAAATCTGGATGTGTATGTTCTGTATATCGGATATGCCTATTCTCTTTTTTTCTTCTCATACGATTAACTACAGAAAATGAAGAAGTCAGAACTGGAGAATCTGGAATGACTCCTTCTTCTAATTCAACTGCTTGTTGCTTTCGCTGCCTGGAAACGAAATGAGGTGATCAAATAAAACCCCAGATCAGCAAGATGAAGAGTTTTCATTTCAGCAAGCAGGAGATTCATACGGTTCAAGAAATCAACAACTTAGAAAATACAGCCATCTCAATAACATCACGATGTAGAAAAGTAATTCTAGAACCCAGTTTTTAGATACATCTAACAACAAATTCACAATTGCTCCATCAAGCCTAAGAACACCATACAACCCTCGCTCTTCACATTTGAAGTCAACATTTAACTACTGCGCTATGGAAGACTTTTTCCCTGGAAGTAACTAGGGACTGTAGAGTTTCTAGCCTGTCCTCTGATGCATCTGCTACTTGAATGAAAAAATGCTGAAACGGATGGATTAGTGTCTCTCTCCCTGTATGGAAGTCCCTGCACGCTCCAAGAATACTAACGGTCTTAAATACAGAACAAAAGCTTTTGGACAATTTTAAATAGTAATGAACGGCACTATATTCAAAGCAATCCCTCTCCAGCACATTGGATGTCACCTCTTATTCACATCACAAAGGTCTTCAGAGAGAAGCGTAAAAAGCAATGTAAACCATGTAACACAAGTAACAGAAAACACAACAGGAGTTAGGAAGTTCATTTTCTCTCACACTGTCAGCTCTAACAGCATATTGCAGAGTCAGTATATAAAAATTAGCAAAATGAATAACTATGTCTTTTCTCTCCAAAAACTCTGTCTAGACATAGCAAGGAAATAACAACAAAAAGGCGTTAATTTCAGTTCTTTTAACTTAAATGCAGTTTGTTTACTACTTAATAAGGGCAATTTTAAAATTGTAACATTATCATAAGTTTATTTTAAAAATCTATTGCAAGATCCTGGGATTTCTTGACTAGCTGAGAAACTACTTCTCTAAAGTTTTAACCTAGGAGGAAAGAATTGGTAAAGAGTCAAGAGAGGAATAAAAGAATGAGACATAAGGCTTTGCTATGCACTGTGACCAGAATAACCTTGAACAATCATGAAGTCAAACAGAATTTCTATGACAAGTTTATCTCTTTCAGTTTAAAAAAAGATGCACACAGTTAAAAGAAAGCAAAAAAAGCTGCACAATACAAAGATGCTAGTTTTATGTTGTTATAGTGGCAGTAGACCATCTTTTCACAATCCACTAAAACCAGGAAACTCGAGTTTTAAAGACTTAAAAGCTGATATTTATATTCCCAGACATTACTACTAAGGAATGGGAAGGAAGGAGGAATATCCAAAAAACGTCAAAACTTACTCCAACTCCTTCTGTAATTGCTGGAACTGTTCAATTATCTTTTTATTTTCATCCTGTAAGTTGTTTTTTTCATTCACTGCATTTTATAGGGAAAAAAAAGAAGAGAGAAAAAAATTCATCATATCATACATAACTTTGTCACGTCTTTTAAGGAAGCAGAACCAATTTGAAAATGTAATACCATACAACCTCTCTATGGCTTACCAAAATCAATCTTCAAGCTAGTCATTAAAAAGCTTGTAAAAGGATGTGTTAGAAAAGGCAAAAGTGTCGCAATTACTGGATCATAACATTAGTTCTACACATTCATTAATTACTTTGGCCATGTACATACAAGTGAGACTGTGTTGTAAAGGCAAATGAATTGCTCACTCAGCTCCATGGACAAAATTGCTTCCTTAGGCTGAAGACAGCCTATGAAGTATAAAGTAATTAGAATTTGGTTTCAGCCACTGAAGCCACCAGCTAATTGGAGAGAATGGAAAAAAAAAAATCCCAATTTCTCAAAAATTAGTTAAATATTTTGGAATTTAAGAGAGATTTGTCAGAAATCTTTTATTTTACTTTTCTTAACTTCCAATTCATTCTGCCTGTACTTCACATAAGCTTATTGCATCACCTTCAGCCTTTTTTCCACGCTACCTCAAACTAACGTAGCGATAGCTCCCAACTTTTCTGTTCATTTTATTTTCTTATTTTTCTGTTGTATATTTTACCTCCGGATTACTCTTTACTGACCTTTTTTGCTGATTGCAGGAAACATGCATTGTCACATAGATCTCAACCCAAGCCCACAGAGGACTACTATTCTGTCAGATAGTGTTCAAGAAGATTTGTACCTAATAGGTCTCACCTTGATTTTTAAGGCTCAGAGCTTTAAATAAAGATTGGTTGTACCCTGTTTGTTGTTAATCATTAAACTCAAGGATTCAGAATATTTTTATATCAATATCTGATATTAATAGCCCTTGAAAAATGGATGTATTTTATATTAGTACAGAACCTAATATTTCTATAATTTAATTAAGCATCGAAAAGCTACCTTTTCTGTCTGGCATTTCTCATATTTTAAATCTCTCTGAACATCTGCTTGTTCTTGACCAACCAAGACAACTAAATGATACAAAGTAATTAATTAATGGTAAAGATAACATTAACATTTTAAAATCCCGTCCTGTATTATTTAGCATCCAATTATTTAGCAACCAATCTTTCCAAATTCTCTTTATGAAGAGATTTGTTGTGTCCTGCCTTCATGTCACCTAGAACAAACACTTTTTTTTTTCCTGTCCCATACGTACTACCTCCTGATTTCAAAATGAGCTGGCTACAAGCTGCCTGGTGTAACATGATTCTTTTGTGGTTTCAGAGGTTTATGTGAAGGTTAGGGGTTTACTGCAGTTAAATTCCAAGAACGGCTACAGAACACACGCTGGACTCAGGGAACTTCTGTTTTAACTTGCTCGTTTGTGATCACCAGTTACTTTTGAAGTCATGGTTTCCTTAGGAAAGCTGGCAATCAGTCATTCTATGCCTTAGCTGTAGGAATAAACAGAAGCAGCCACATTTTATCTAAAGTAGCTACTTTACACTGTAAGATTTTCCACGTCAGTTCACTTTCAGTATCTGTACTTCAATCTAAGAAGGTGGGTCAAATGACTAGTAATTGGTATGTTACATATTTTCAGACTGTAAAGTTAAGTATCCCCTGACTGAACTTCTTGGGCTTATTAAACACAACATATATAAATTATATCCAGTTACAGGACTTCATGAAGAACTAGTTTACAAAATAGCATGTTTCATCTTCACACTCATGGATAAAACTCACTAAGCTCAGTGATAAGTTTAAGATTCTGCTGCCGGATATTTTCAAACTCTTGCTGCTTCTTTCTCATATGTTCTTCAGTTACAGCACAACGATCACATAATCCCGCTCTTAATCTACAATAAAATGAGGAAAAAAAAGTCCCTCTGTTAAGAAAATATTGCCATACATCACGCAGATACCCACACTTAACTGGCCTTTTGAACAATGAAAACCAGAAAACTTCTGACAACTATGCAGCACACCATTAAGTACTGTGGTTTTATATGTTGACATAGCAATATTTTGAGATTTCTGAACAATCCAATACTACCTGTACTAAGGTTTGCATAAATGACTGTAGGATGGATACTTCTAAAGCAACATGCACTACTTTTTAAATAAAGCGGAGCATGCTACACCTTGCCACTGAAAGCCTTTGTGAGGTGTCCTACTAAGAACACTCTCAGATACAAATTACCACTCATTATAAGTAAATTCAAACAAACACAAATAAGCAAATAATTTCAGTAAATATAATTACTACTTCATCTAAGAAGGATATATCACTGTCATTAAGCAAAGCAACCAAATAAAAAAGGACAAATAGTAAGTTTACTTTTAAAATACCAAGCAAATGTGAAATCTATCTAAACACCAATAATTAGAAGTGGATCCAAAAGTACATGTGAGGCATTGTCTGCACTGTCTCTAATGGTTTAGATCAGCTGTTTAGAGCATATCCGTTATCAGAAAAGGACTTGTTACGATCACTCCATTTTACTTGACATATTCATTCATGCAATGAATGTATGTTCATTTCACAGGGGATAACTGAAGTGTACTTATTTCTGGTACACAACAAAATGCTAACAGTATTATCAAAGTAAAAACCAGACTCTCTTTTGCCTGCTAAATACAAGATCAATTAGTTAAAAGTTCTGCATTGCTGCTACCAGCACATGAAGTACTAAAAAACAAACAAACAAACCACCTGAGTTTCCAATTCCACAGCTGAATATTGGAAATAAAAGCAATCTTGGTTTATGGGCATTTTAATATTGTGGAAGTATGGGAAGAGCAAGATACTGAAATGCCTCTTCATACTAGCTTATCTGACTGCGTAACAAACATGGTATTATCATCTCCTTACATTAAACCATTTTAAATACCCTTTTTGTTTTCCACAATGTGAGTACTTCATCTGCTAGGGGATTAGAAAAGTCCATCCACTCTGCAAATGTCTCCCTACCTATGTGGTGTGAAAGTTCATTGCCCACAGGGTTACAACTTTATCCCTAATGCCTTTCACAGAGAAACAGAGTTGGAAGCAAAATTTGAGTATCATAGCTCTAAAATTTGAGGTAACACAGGAATGTGTACATTTACTATATAATGATCTCCTGTTCCCAGAAAGCTTGAGAGCCTATTAGCAGTACATTTAATATACACTTTCCAAAACAGGTATCATTTTTAAAGACAATAAAAGGCACTGTAATTTCATGTCTATTGGTTTTGTTTTGCTACACTGGATTAGACAGGACCAAATAAGGGAAAGGCAGAATGGGACAAAAGGTGATCAGAATGTCTAAGTCCAAAAGAAGGCAAAAGACAGAATCTGTGATTAAATTTAGGTAAAACAGACAACTGGTAAAAAAGAACCCCTGAAATCTGAAAGATTTCCTAGTGAGTTATTTCAGGAGTTTCAAAGTATATTATATAGTTTGCCCTTGGGTTTTGTACTTGTATTACATCTCGATTGATACCAAATTTACCTCCACAAAAATAGATGGAGAAGAACGTGCTTTAAAATGGCTGTCTGCCTCCCAAGCTGATGTATTTAACTTCTGTTTATCTTAACTGAACTAAGCAAGCTAAGCACTTTGAAAATAACAAAATAACAAAAATTTAATTCAGTCAGAAGAATCTAAATTCTATGCTTTTCTTTAAAACATGCTGTTTGGATTGTATTAGAAAAGGACTGGTTTACTAAAAAAAAAAAAAACCAACAAACCACAAATCAAAAACCAACCAAACAAAAAACAAAAAAACCCACCCAACTTGCAAAGTATCCAGAGCTACTCTGTAAGAGCAAAATACAGCAAACTCAAAAGCTAGAAGACACTACTTCACCTGTCTTCTAAAACCTTGATAGTGTCATGAAGTGCTTTTTGCTGTTCTCTGAGCTGTTGGTTCTTGGTATAAAACTCTTCAAGCCTCTCTGCATCCCTAAAATCAAGTAGAGAAAAAATTAGTTCTAGCTTTAAATTACAGCTATCAGTTTTTCAATAGAGAATTTTCTCTGGCATGTTTCTTTCATATTCTTAGGAAATGTGACTATCATCAACACAAATATTAAGATGAAGATAAAGGAAGCAAGTGTTTCTGATGAACAGTAATTTAGAAATGTCTGAGTTAGGAAAGGAGCAGCTAGTTTCTAATTCATATTACAGTTGAGCTGTTGATAAATCTGATTTTTGTTCAGGACAAAAAAAAAGTCGAGTTGATGACAGTCAAGGCATAAAAGTTAATAGTATTCAAGCAACAATTTCAAGAACATAAGCACAAGGACTTATCTTACTGTGTTGGGGAGCTGTTGGGAAGCTAACTGGGGGCTTTCACAATCAGGTCATTTTGGTCTTGTCTTAGCAGCAAGTGCATCTTGCAGCGTGGCAAACCACGTTAGGTCTGTAAATCTCTGTTAAGTCTTTAGATCCATTAGAGGTTTAGTTCCTCAAGAGGCAATTCTCAGAGTCCATAGAACATGGATTCTCATAATATGAACACAGAGAAGACAACTCTCTTCCCCAAAACCTCAGAAATAGAGAAGGTATTTTCCCCAAGATCTTCTGAAAGCCAGGCCTATTTAATTAACAAAGAACACTTCCTCATCAAAACAACTAAGGAAAAGCAATAACATTAACTTCCCACTTTAGCTCCCCTTCACTTTTATTATCGGATCACACCACCTCTTCAAGATGCAAACAAAGTATGAGCAACAAACACACAATTTTTTCTATAAGGAAATTAACTTTCAGTAAGCACTATGTAACATGACAATGACTAACTTCTGAGAATTCATTCCCAGCTCTTGGTTTTACCATGGAATCCTTTCTATATTCGAGTGTTTCTTTTCAGCGTGCCTGAGATGGATTATTTGAGGAAGCCATGAAATTGGTTCACAGGAAGTTGCTAAGCGTACACATAACAGGAAATGAAAACATATTAACTAATTTGTTGATACAATTCTTTTACACAGACATACTTTTAAATTGGCACTATCCCTTTAAAATAAATTAGTCCAACACATTTTCATATTGCTAGTATTAGAGTAATAGGAGAAATTAACAATCATGAGTCAAAGTGAATGGGACAGCTGGAAGTTTCCACAGTGTACAATCACAGACTACTTTTATTAATTCTGAAGTTTAAGTACAGATATTTTATTTTTCTGTACTACCATCCAGACCAATATTGTCCTTTTCAGCTGCCTACACAACATACAAATCAGTTAAATGCAAACAGCATGAGGGACCATTTAAGACTTGTACTTTCACTTGGGGAGGACAAAGTGTTAAAGTTCTGTTACCTCAGTTCATTAACCAAGTACAGACAGGCCATGGCAAAATTTGAAGTCTGGCAAAAACATCAGAAAAATACAGACTGCTTATGGCATTAAAAAAAAAATTCATTTTTTTTCAGTTTATGCAACTTACAGAAGGCCTAAAATATCAATTTTTATAATCTTTTCTCAAGCTACCTTTAAGTCATTCTATGGCATGAAGTTATTTGTAAAAAAAAAAAAAAAAGACTGATATTAACATACATTAATACTCCATGCCTTCCACCTAAACCCTGTAAAATGTCACATTAAGATAGTAAAATTACAGAAGAAACTAGGCATTAACAAAGTAAAATTAATGAAGGAACTAGGATTTTGTTGCTGTTGTGTTTGTTTTGTGGTTTTGTGTTTTCTTTTTTTTTTTTAGGGTTCCAGTGCACGTCATAAACATAACAGACATTTTTTGGCTACGAAGGCACTCTGCATAATGAACTGTCTCTGGCCTAGCATTTACAAGTCATTAGCTCCAATGCTGAAGTGGAATACAAAATAAGGCGTTCATTGTCAGCTGATTACCAAGTCTGAAATACTAAACCTCAGGTATTCAGACGCACCAAGGAGAACAAGACCTCCTATGTAAGAGTAAAGTATCTACAATGTCATAATTGTAGAAAGATTCCAGCAAACAATAATTAAATCATTCAGTATGTGTTCAGTCACATCACTGATAATACATATCATCCAGAAAATTAACTGATCAATTTAAGATTTCAGTACGTGGAAGCAACTTGTGATACACCAGGTTAAGTTAATAACAACAGCAAGAGATAATTTCATCCTTTTAGGATAAAAACGAAATAACTACTTCATTTATGAATTATACATAAGAAATAACAAGATATTAAATTGATTTTTTCCAGGAAAGTAAGTGAAGCCTTTAAGTATAGAACATAGCACCAAATATTTGCTAACTGAAAGCCATCTAACAACCTAAAAGAATTTCATCTACTAACATAAATGTATTCCTTGTGATACTGCAATATCAATCTTAATATTCAGAAAGTATATCTTTAAAATGTAAACAACACATATGCCGCTTGGGTTTTAATGAAAGACCTGACAACATTCCATGATACAACCTGAACTCAAAATCTTGATAAAGTTCATTTGAATTCATATTTCCAATTGACTAAAAATTCCCCCAACAGACCAAGTAAGTAACTGGACTCTATTGCCACTTTTTTTTTTTTTTAAATAATTTGTGAACACTTATGCTCAATGAAACAGCAGCTGCGAATAGTATACACTGTGTTCTGCTAGCGTTGGAGACTGAACGAGAAGCCATATAAAAGCTGAGAAATCTTGATCCTGAGGAGCAGGTGCATATGTGGGGGAACAGGGAGTTACCCACATAGGAGCTCTTGGGACTGCAAACCCTGCTGTAGGTTTGGTGAACTGCTTGGTAAATGCAGGGAATCCTGATGGTACCAGAATAAGATAGATGCTGTGTGGAAGTGAATAATTAATCTTTTCTTTTGTGATCCTGTCCTGAACTGTTCCTTCAGCTGCCACTGCTACCTCCTAGCAGCTTCTCTGCAGCCTGCAGTCCTCACAAAGTGCAAAGAAAACACTTTCACCTGCTCTGCAAGCATCAGTGACACCATGCAGACAAAAGTCAACACCATAGGCAGTTATCCACAGACTTCGCATATGAGATCTGTATGAATGCAGCTAAAGTGTGAGAAAACACAATACTGTGCAGGCTCAAAGTGCTACTGTGGATTATCAAATGCCAGCAGGATAGGTGAAATTTAACTGAAATAAGCAAAACAAAAGCTCAGAGGAGGTTTGAGCACAACAAAGGATAAACAAAATGCAAAAAGACATGTAGGTAAGAGAGCAACACAGGCATTACACAACTGAAGGGAATTTCTTCCAAAAGCCTAGTGAAAAAAAAAAAGAACAATTTTCCTGGAAGTCAGACACAGTTATAATTACAGAAGAACAGTTATAATAAAAGTAGACAGCAAGTTAAGTATGTACTGTAGTACAAACAAATCATACTAGAAAACCCAGTATCATTACAAGATGCATTTAGATACTTCATGTTACAGGAAAAGGAAAGATGGATTCCACTAGAGGGAATTTACTCCTATGGAAAGAACACTTCTGTTTCCCTCCCAACCAGAAATACAAGCACATCAAGGAGTTTAGACATTAACTGTCAAATACGCTTGAGAGTTCCTTGAGCTACTATTGTACAAAAGCATACGAGGACCTAATTTTTCTAGACTAGAGGAGGGTTATTTCCCATTTATACAATTTGAAAGATGTAACTAAAGAGAAAAATAAAAAACCTAATAGGAATTAATGAGGAAGAAAACTGACTAGATGATGATAGAAATGTTAATTCTGAAAAAGCATCAACTATGCTTGAGAGCACTGTAGCTACACTTTAAAACTAAGATTGTATATCTTTGGCTTCAGACGGCAATGCTGTGAATGCAAATATGGAGTATTTTTATTAGTTTTAAGAAGAGTTTAATTTCTTTAACATGTCTAATATAATTATATTGTTTTCCAAAGTGGAAAAAAGATCAAGTAATTTATTTTTATTCCTCCTACACAGAACTTTATAAAGTGCAACTCATAATAGAGGTCATATGTGATATTAACATAATATTAATGTAATTACACTTGAAGTAAAAATTTAAATAATCACGTTAGCATATCTCTTATCATTTAATTAAATATGGCTTTAGTCAGCAGAAGGAAAATAAAAGCTGATTTAACGCTGTAAATACACATTGGGATTCTACTACACATGTAAATTTCATAATTCAGATTTTTTTCCCCAAATCGCTTCTAATGAATAGAACTAAAAATTAGTAGCAAATAATGACTGAAAAGAAATTACATATGTTTTAAAATACAAGAATTGAGTAAAAATTAGCAAGGTTATTACCAGAATCTTTACTGAATGCCTGAAAGCTGAGTTAAGGCACAACACCCAATACTAAAGACAAACATGTAGGAAATAAAAAAATTCTCAAAAAACTTGGCTTGTCATCTCATCATTTAATTCCCTTTTATAGATTTGACCTCAGTTTTAAAATGTCTCCCTGTCTTTCCTATTAGAAATGTCAACATCTTGATGGGCATCCTAGAAATACTGTAGGTAAGAAAATCTTACAAGTCATTTGTTCAAGGAAGGCAAACCTAGAGTTCAGCTTACACACCGTATAAAGAGTTATATATATCTTTAGATGACTTCAGCTGAATTAAAGTGAGCAGAGTTTTGTACACATCTGAAGGAAGATTGATCTTAAAAGAATTATGGCTCATTAATGGTACTCAGACTCTCCTTTAATAAATTAGATCATTAGGATGAATACTTACAAGCATCTTTCCTTTTTCAACTTAGATATTTTCAGCTGTAAGCCTGAAAAGTGGAAAGAAGAAAATACATGTTAAGAGAATTCCGACTAAAAAAGGAAAAGAAAAAAAAAAGTGAAACAATAAACTAAGTCTCCTTTTGCCAATGATATCTGCAAAAGAGAAAAAAATGTCACTAATTTGGAGAGAACATGGTTCATTCTGGACTTTGTGAGTATGTTCTACAGGATATTGGAAACAAATATAGCTCTAATGATCTTTAGGAAATAGGGACTTCTTAAACAAACACACAGATTCCCACTTAAAAACATCTCTGTAAAAAAACCACACATGAATACCAAGCACTGTCAACATATTTTCATTGACTGCCTGCATAAGTAGCATAAAATGTTCTGTGTACATATAAATACATAGTATTACACTTGAAATGTAGCATCCAATCACTGAACTGAAGAACATATTACAACACATACACCTAAAGGCAACATTAAAAACACACGATTCAAGGCTTTAAAGGGACAACATTGGAGGTATGCTACCAGACCCTCTCAGCCAAAGCTTCTTTGGAACATCATAAGGTGAACTGAGGAACGATATTTCATCTGTGGCCTTTATCCCACTAAGGCCCACATGCTCCTAAACGTAGGTTCTGTTCAGAAGTAAAAAGGTTTGCAAATACAAGCGATGCTCTTGGCAGGAGTGGCCAGCTGACAGCCCAGGGGCTAGACAGCAGTCCAGCTGATCTGCTTGCAAGGTTTTGGGTGTGTGCGTTATGTCCACAAGGGCAGGACGATAAAGGTGGAAGAAAGAAACAACAATTTTTTCATAACACCACATTTTCTTCAAACTATGAAAAATTTTGAGCAACTTCAGGTTGAACATAAGGTGTCTTGTAAGCTTTCTTACAAAAGCATTAGTCTTTTAGGATAACAGGATAAACTTATGAAACCAGAACACTTAAGAAAACTTTTGACAATCTTGAATTTAAACCTAAAACACATACCCAGTACTACATCTTACTATAGAAAGTGTAGGTTAAAGCAGCTAATAGACTTCTGTTTTCCCTCCCTTACCACACTCAACTGGGAACACCTCAAAGGTGAAAACTACTTGCTTGAGAAGGTTCACTCTTCAGGCCACTTACAATGGAACAGTCAGGCCAGCCAGAGCCTCAGCGAACCCATGCCACCAAATGCTACAAGATGCCAGTCAGACAGTGAGATAAAAATGCACTTTTTTTAAAAAAAAAAATTCTTAGGAAATATAGCAAGATTTCTTTTATCTCTAGGTGTTCAACACCTGTGAGATGTTATGTTCTATCATGCAGACCAGCATAGAAAGAGGGTTTATTTTTTTAAGTAGTTGCTATTCATCAAGTCAATTACGCATCTGCAATTAGAACCCCTATAAAGTGTGCTTTAATGCTGCTCCACGCCCATCGGAAGGAATGAAGCTGCACAACAATGCATCTCCTGTATGAACAGGTAGTCTGTTCAGCAAGTATTTCGGATTGTAACATTGGCAACCTGAGCCACAAATTGAAGAGGCAGCATTCAAAAGGCCCAGCACTGTGCTGCAGGTAACACTATCTCCCCTCTCACCTGAATTCAGGAGGAACCAAACTACTTACTTAAAGGTTGCATTTTTTTCTTCATTCAAACAACTGCAATGAGAAGGCAGGAAACCAGTTTGTTACATTTATCCAAGAGCATTGAATTACTATGTTGTGTGTAATCTCTTCCTTTTGCTTTTCCAGAGCATTGGGAATTTTCAAGCATACTCATTTAAAGAGCTTTGCTTTTTTACATTTCTTTATTTAACACTCTAGTGAGCATATAAACTTACACGGAACTACGCTACATACATTCCCAATTCAGTTCTGTCTTTCACATAGTATTTCTACAGAACAGACAGGCTGCAGACTATATAAATCTACATTACCTAAAGCTCATAAGCGCTTTAGTAAATGACACACTGTCCCCATTAAAGTGATGGAGACTTTCTTTAAACTATCACTAGGCAGATTAATTAAATGCACAACACTATTTTATGAAACTTGCAACTTGATTAGACTATGTACCTGTAATATTTCAATTCATGGCTATGACAATTTCCGTTCTGATGAATTTTCAAATGCATTAAATGCACTTCCTTAAAATTGACATTGCCTGGGAAGACTGCAGAATCTTTATCACTGAAGTTCTCTCAGAACAGGTTGGACAAGCTTCTGTCAGCAATGACACAGACATAATCCTACCTTAAGGGTATAGAGATGGACTAGATATGGACTAGATGACCTCCCAAGATCCCTTCCAGTCCTGTTTTCTATAATTATTTACTTTTGAGGAGCTCCCAGCCATTTCCTTTCCTACAGCAATCTATCAATGAGATTGCTTTCCTCATAATTTTCTCTGCATCTATTACTACAATTTTTACCCTATTGGCATTCTCTGCTTTTTAGAGGTAAGGAATAATTGGTGGGGGAAAGCTATTTCTTGTACACAAAATACACAAAACTCTCCTCACATTTCTATGCTGAAATATGTTCCTTTCTAGTATTGAGCTTCAGACTTGAATTCATCCTCAGGAACCATGTTGATAAGACCCAGATGTAGGAAGTATCCATATAATTATTTTGAGCTAGATGCAAGTATTAACACTTGGAGAAATCAGTCACCTTATAAACAGCATTATTAAACTCCTTTCTAATTTGTGAGCACTATGCAAGTATCCCACACATTCTACAGGTAGGAAATAAAAGTAAAAAACAGTTTTAATGACCATTATCCTGAGTTGCTGAGCACTTCTGAATTCCACGAGAAGTCAACTGATCATGCCTAACATTCTTGGAAACTGGGTTGCAGGAGTCCTACTCATTGTCACATAACGAATTTAACAGAAAATGATAGCTATTTTGTCTGAAGAGGGCCAAAATTTGGAATTTTTTGCAAGTGATCAGTTTAAAAGAATAAAAAGCTGGGTTTGTTTAGCTAACATGGTACCCCGTTTACAATACAGTAATACAAAAATTCAATAAAATCCATTTTAAACTGTATAAGTTCAAAGTATTCTCTAGTCTGTATTCTATAGATATTAAAACTTGTGTAATATGCCTATTTCAAGCCCATGTGTCATAAATCCTACTGTTTATTAAAAATCCTTGAAAAGTAAGAATTCTATCATTACAGTGTTCAGTACATTGCACATGCAAAAAGCTTTTTCTCAAACTACTAACTTTCTCTTAATCCACCTTCCACCATCTTTACAATAATTTTTTGCTGACATTTAGATTGGAAACTCATGAGTCAATTTTAATTCTTATTTATAGACTTCAGAAACAAGCAAAGTCCAGGCAAGCCTGTGTTTGATGTTTCTAAAATATCTTCCAGTACCATTTTCTACAAGAGGATCCCCACCTTTTGAAAAAATTAACTATCCTTCAGGCATGTCTTTGATGTTATCATGGAAGACCTAATTTTACCTAACACGGTGCGGGACATACTGACAAAGAGCTAGGCATGAAAAAGACTGCCTAGTGGCAAAATTATCTGGCCACACCCAGCATGCATTCTAAAGAGTATCTTCACTTGCATAAAGAAAACCAAAACTTTAAAATCACGTGCTGCATATCCCAAGAAACTAGAGAAGGGGTCACTTAACATTACCCTCCACATTAGAGCTTTTTGTTTGTTCAGACATGTCATAGATTGCAAGATGCCATTCTGTCAGTACTTCCACATTTATCTGCAGTTGACATCACACCCACTCTGAAAAGAACCATCAAGAATTAAAAAAAAAAGTCATAAAAATAAATAAAATTTCTGTATTTTGGAACACAATATAAAATTATATTTCATATGGTTACACATACTTTTTTTAATGTAACAAAATGCTACTATCTGGTACATCTTTTCTTTCAGCTGCCAAACTGATAGAAGTTTTTTTGTTTGATTGTTTTGGTTTTTTTTAATTACTAACACAAAGTGTCAAGGCCCCGTGTTGCAAATTGTTGAACCAAGACTTTCAGTGGGAGGTATGAAACATGTATACATTATAAAACAATCCCCCACAGTTTTTAAAATCAAAAAGTGATAATATAACTGGACCTAAATGGACAGCCCTGGAACTATTTTGAGGCTGATGGAAACGACCAAGGCCACCAGAATGGTCTGGCTACGAAGATCCACTTGCATGACTAAGGCTCCTAATTCACAAAAACTCTCCCGCTTTTATTCCTGCCTAATATAAATACCATTTCATGCATAAGAATATGCTTGTTGGAAGATTCAGTCAAATACTGTTCTAATTTCATCCAAATGAATGGATTGTGTGACTGAAGATTAGCAGAACAAAATGTTAACTTCATAAGAAGTATTTTTAACGAAACATTTTATGAATACTACTTGTAAAATAATATTATGAGAATATAAATACATGGTGCAATCATTCATCTTTACTTTGAGCGTTACTAATTTCCCACACTACTGAAGTGCACACTAACAGTCAATCCATAGTAAAACTGATATCACAGGTCACAAAATAATAATGTAAGAACAAGCAACTCTATTATAAATTTTGTTAGGAGAATTTAGAACACTAAAAAAATGACAAAATACTTTTCACTTCAGTAATACTAATCTGCAGTGGTATTTTGTACAAGTTAAGAGAAATAAGCAAGACAAACCATTTTAATTTATCTGAAGTAACTAAATCCAAAGGCAAAAGAACAAGAAAAAAGAAAAAAATTCCACTGAATAACTTGTTTGGGAAACTCTGAATCATAATTCATTAAAGGTAAAGTAACATTTAAATATTTCTTAAGCAAACACAGATCCCACGTAACACTGTGTTACTTTTTCTTCACTGACCTAGCAAATCATTTATACTTGTTAACAGTTTAAATCTAATCCTGTTAAGCCAGGCCTAGGTGGTCAATCTGTAAGGATCATTTGTAATCATCCAGTCCAACTTTCTGCATAACATAAGATATTAAAAATCTATTTAGTTCCATGCTGACGGAGTGATGCTCTGGTTCAAAGTTTTCCTGTGGTAACAGACAGCCTTCTGTGAACCTAAACTTTAACAGTTTACCTTGTACTTCTTTATCATGACATTCTTTCAGTTTGGACCACAATTCCTTGAAGAAATCTCCTGTAGGTTCTGCAGAACTAGGGCTCCCACAGCTTCCTCCAGATGCATTCATCTTGCTTTTTTCTGCCCCCAACTTCTTTGACTTATTTGCAGCACTGGCTCACTCTCACACTTTAAGTTTTAAATTACATAGTTATGAAGCTGTTTCTGAAGACAGGTGTATGCCTGTAATGACAGATTGACAACACTTATGTTCGCATTTATCAGAGTATAACTTGCAGCCATGGATGAAATACAAAGCTTATTGCCTATCCTTGTTGAGTTGTACTTATATATTGACAGTCACTCTGAAAGTGTGGAAGATGCTAAGTATTTCGATACAAGTAATTATAAACTAACAGAACTTCCCCCTTCTCTCTTAAAGAGCTATCAAGTTAGAATGAGATTAAGATACTTAGGAGTCTTTATTATTTTCTTATGTAAAGCTACAGTCAAACAGAATTCCTGTTTTCCAAAAGTAACACGTTTCCAAAATCTGGCTGTCAGCAAAAGCATTTGTCAAAAGTCTTACTAGAGATGTATTTGTGTACATACATCCTTTACATAAACATGGATTCAAATGACACCCTTCTGCAAAGAAAAGCTCACAGCCCCTTGAAATCTTTGTGATTCTACATTGAAATGATTCCCACTCCCCGATGAAAAGGAAATAGAGTAATCTCAAAATTTATAAATCTCCAAAACATTAGTATTTGAGAACTATCAGACAGCTTTGTCTTAAAAGCCAGACTGCCTACACAACTCAGAACAATCTTACCCATAATTCTTATTTGTTTTGAAGGGTTTCTTGGCACAGATGATGCCCTCAGGTAAACTACAGGGGAAGCATGGTACTCAGTTCTGGGTCTGAGCCAAGGTAAGACTCAATTATATTGGTACTGGGTGTCCAATATTGAAATACTCTGTAATCTCTCTGTCTTTCAGTTCCCTGTGTGTGAAACTGGACATTCTAAGTTTCCCCCATTTTTACGTAGTCAATTTTAAACAAACACTTATGAACAGAGGCTGTGTCATTACCAGGTGGACACAGCTATCTCTATTACTCTGTAATATAAATTACAGTAAGAAAAAAACCCCTAAGGTGTTTTGTACAATTCCTGAAGCAGAACAAGCAAACCACAATGTCTATATAGAGAAATAAGAGGAGCAATTGGCTCTCAAATTTTTGAGGCACAAGTTTTAGCTGCAGGTTAGATGATGCAAGGTCTACAGTCAGTCAAGAAGCTGCATTTCCTATCTTGAGAGCCTTCAAGCATCTTAGAATATCTGAATGCAGCTACTGGTTCGGCAGGTCCCCTAGATTCAGCATGCTAAAATGTTCCGTCCAGTGGTCAGTGACCTGGCATAGGGCCTAGAGGCCTTGGTTCTGGTCTCCTTTCTCATGTATCTGTGCACAGTCTTAAGCAAGTCACTTTTCTTTCAGTAAGGCTGTCTTTAGAATGGAATAAAAATAATGGAATAAATGGAACAAAGCATTATTCTCAACAACACAGTAGCACTTGAACTGTATGTTTGCTATAGTATAAGGATATTTAAATGCTACAGTAAAGGAGCTGACAGAACACTCAGTGATCATTAGCTAGCTCCACATTTGCTTTAACATGCTCTGTCCATAGAAAATTCAGCACCCATTTCAGCACAGGGTTTCAAGTTAGCAAATGTTCCTATTTTAAGAGAAGTCCTTAATAGAAAATAAAATTACCTTTTCAAATTAGCAATGCCTACAGTTCTTCAGTGACAGTTGAACAGTAATCTGCTTGCATCTCTGCAGCTGAAATGCTTCACTTTGTGTGCAGTCACATTAAGCCATCTTACAATGCTGCTTTGTGGAACTGACCGCCTAGTGATGTTAGGAATGTCTTTTAAACTCTTATTTTTCTACCTTCAACAACAGATATCTCAGAAACTATCTTTTTCTCTGTCAAGCGCTAGGGTAGTGAAATCAACAAACTTGCTCTCACTTACTGTCTTAGATTTGAGTATGTCAGATGAATCATTTTCAAAAAAAGGGCATCTGACTCTAGAATTAGTAAAGGCTGTCCCTAGTGGTTTTGGCTTGGTTCTTTTTCCCTCCCCAAAAGATGACTGTAAGAAAAAAATGCACAAAACTCACTCAAAGTTTCTACAAATGATTAGTACATCAACCAAATACAAACAGGGAAAAAAAGAGCAACACATTTTACCAAGCTTCACCTGCTTCAAGATCCCAAAATGATACATTGCTTTCTACAGGTGTTCAGCCTGCCTTCAAACAGAGGGCCCCCAACAAGTGCTCCAGCAGAGCCTTTGACGGGTCTGGGCAGTTGCACAGGTGTAAAAGGTGTTCAGTGATGTCAGCTTCTTAGCTTGGTCTCCAGTCCTAAGAAAGGATTTTCCAGTCCTTAGGGAAAAAAAACCTGCCAGAGCTGGATGTACAGACACCGGCAGGCAGGGAGAGAACTGGAAGCCGCCTGAGGGGGGAAGGAAGCACAATGCCAGCCCCCCTCCCAAATGCCCAGCTGCTGTAGGCAGGCAGGGAGCAGGGCCGCTCGCTCAGGCGCGGCTTTGCTCCTGTCCTCCCGACTCACCCTTCCACAGAACAACGTAAATATTTCTATTTCCCTCTTCTTCCAACAACCAACTCCCTCTGGCATCATAAGACTTTGCGCAGCTTCATAAACGATGGCCTTCCCACACATGCCTTCATCAGAACTGGTATTTAGCACCGATAAAGCACTGAAGCTGCTTATCTGCGTTTACACTTCGCTGACAGGAACACATTACTCCTCTGTGATTCTGGAGAGCTCAAACCTTCCTGAACCCCTGACTCCCACCGAAAATCCTGAACACCAGCTGCTCCTACAAACTCAACTCTCCTGTACCTCCCAGCGGTGATTTTTTTTTTTTTCCCCCTTCCCCTGT
>NW_009636401.1:33208-38208 GCF_000690535.1 Cariama cristata | reverse complement strand
TTAGTACTTCAACGCGGATGTTTTTTAATCGGATGTTCGTGTTTGAAACTTTAAATGGAGGTTACAAATGTGGCTTTATCTCTGCAAAAAAAAACCAAAAAACAACTAGTTTGTTTTGAAGTTAAACCACTTTCAGGGCAAATTAACATTTGAAGCTCCAGATTTTGTGAGACATACATATCAGCCCCAGTGCAGAAAAGCACCGAAAAGATCTTTATTGGGTTTCCTAAAATAGGTATATATTCCCAAGTCCTGATTATCCTGTTGATTATTCCCCCCAAAAAGCAACATGAATACGCACAAATATTTTCAGTGAGGGTAGGATTTCTTCAAGACATACACAAGCACCATGCACGTCTTAAAGCAAGTAATTAATTTCAAATACAGATGGAGCCTTTGGAGCTTGGAAAGTCTGCCGGTTCACATCTGCCTATATTTTTAAAATGGATACCTATATATATATTTATACCCAGAAGACACTGAGATCTTCACTGCTGTGGTCTTTGTGTCTGCAGATAGCGCTCTTTCCAGCTAAAAATACTGGTGGACGTTTAAGTTATGGTAGACCATCGATACTTTGGGCTTTGTAACGGTAAAGCTCGCCTGGTAGGAGTGAGGTGCAGAGCTGGCTGGCAGACACGATGCGCTCTGCGACGCTCTAGTACTGTCCAGGAATAACAGGGCTGATGCTGAGACACAGGCGAGTGGCTGATTTCGGTTGATGTGGTCTGGCGCTGCAGGTGTAGTGAGAATTGTTGGGAATACGAGCAGGGGACAAGGCACAGGGCTGAGGGTCAGGAAAGCAGAGTTATATTCGCGGTCCATCGGAGCTCTGCGCTGGGCGAATCGGTTGCCCATTGACGTAGCGGAGTTGTCTGGGCCAGCGTGGAAAATTTTAGCTGCTGTTTGAAGAGCGCTTTGAGAGCTTCCCGAGGAAGGATTGCGGGAGGTTGCTGTAGGTGGCACAGCATGAAGAGGTAATCTGGCTATGTCTGGTTTGGTTTTGTACAACGAGGGCAATGTGCATATCTTTTGAGGAGAATAAATTTAGAAATGTTTGTGTTTATTTCTTGTGTTAAAAATTAAAATCTTAACTACTCCAGTGGGTGTAGAGCTAATGAAATGGTGGCATCACAAGAGCTCAGGTTGTGTCAATGTACAGATTAGGACCTCTGGTTTTCAGAGTACTGATAAAGTTATTTGAGATGTGTCTAATCACAGACATCATTTCTGCTTTCCTCCACTGGTGGATGTTCACATTCCAGGTTAAGAAAGCCATTTGTGTAAAATACAACGCGTGTACCTTTTTTCCAGAATAACGATGTCCGTGTATGTGTGCTAATCGGGAAGAACAGAGGTACCAAAAGCTTTAGCTGAGACAGTTTAAACTGCCTATGAATACTTCATCCCCTTTTCCCCCTAGCCAACAGATGGTTGAGGTATAGTTTGATTTTTCTGAATAAACTGAAATAGGCTTTTCTTAAAGAAAACCGAGGTGTTCGTACCGGGGGGCTGCACAGCTTTCAGTGCTGCTGTTTGAAATGCTGCTACAAGTTTGTGTGTAGACAAGGCCCAAGAGAGTTATGGTGGAGCTATTAGAAGGGGAAGTGATTTTTTTTCTTAGACTGATTAAAATTCTTTGGGCTTTCTGTTTGTTTGTTTTTAAACACCTATTTAGCTTTTAATTAACATTTAAGAGAAAGGAAGCTGGTTAAATATTCAATACCTCCTCCCTTTCAATTAAGGTAGAACAGTACACAACGCATGATGAGGCCTCTGGGAAGTATGGAAAAACGGAGAAGAGCAGGCTCCTGATTATCATTTTCAGGGGGGACTGGAAAGGTGAAACCCATCTGATTATTATTACCGTTAACAATAATAATGTCGAGGCTTTTTTTGAACATCAGGAAACAGTTTTAAAATGCAGTTGTTCTTTAAAAGCGTATATGCTGGGTTTTGCCTTTAAGTACCTTCACTTTTCACATCCTGTTCTTTACTTATTTCAGGGGCAAGGATGGGGGATTTTCTAATAAACCTTTTTGGTAGCTTAGTAGGGAGGCTGCAGATTCTGGAGAAGTTATTCTTCGTGCTACATGCCCTTATTTTCATTTTGATGCAGTTCTTTCAGTCCCAGCGAGTCGTCAGCCTCAAACCTTACAGCCCTGAAAGCTCAACCGAGCAAGTGGGAAAGAGCTATGTTGCCGCCATGCTCTGTGCTAGGATCTAGCATCTCTTCCCCTTTTTCTTCCTCCTCCTTGAAAAACGCAGTTACCTTCGGTCTGTGAGTCTGTTATCCCTCAAAATTGCCCATAAAACATTCAGAAAAGAATGCCTCAATCAAAGAAATTGATTGGAAAAAATATACTATTATTTATAATTCAACAAATACCCTTCCTAAACTTAAATTCCTTCTTTTTGATTTTGTGTACCCTAATTTATCTAACAAAATACTTCTTTTGTTAGCAATCCTGTTTAAAACAGAATTACATTAACTGAAAAAAAAAAAAGACGACCATTTTTCCATGTTTTGTATGGAAGCAGCTCAAGCCACTGCCCAGAAGGTGATGTATTTTTAATCTTGCTATTTCTTTTAGTGGAGTGAGACAACTTACCTGTAGAAAAGACTTTGTTTATATCAAATATCAGACAAAAATGATTTTTCTAATCATTGTGATACATAAACAGATTTTTAAAATGGAATCACTGGCACCAGATATCAGTTGTGTAAATGTATATGCCCAAATGAGTGGTTGCTTTTTTTTTTTTTAAAGGAATGAAGAGATAGCAGATGCTAAAATGCATAGCTATTGGATATGTTTCATATACTGTGCCTTCAAGGTTTACTGGATATAAGAGTGAATTGATTTTTAAAAACAGAAATAAATGTTTTGCAAAAAGATTTCTGACTGCGTATAAAACAAGACTTTCCAATTCAACTTTAAAATTAGCTGTTTGCGATGACGTACTGTCAAATGCATGATGACAGTATGAGTTTTAAGTACCTGCTGTCTTATCTGTTGTGTGGTGGTCTATTCTGTGCTATGGCTTTTTATTTTCAAAAAAACCCAAGGTATTTCCTCCATGATTCTTTTATCCGAATACATAAACACATGAGTAGTTTTATACATATGTCTGTCCTGTGATTACTCGTCAGTAGAGTTAATGATGTGTATTTACTGGCTGGACTAAAACAAGGATTAGTCCAATTAGTTCAATGATAGGTTATTTACCAAATATTTTCTTACTTATTGAGAGTCCATTTCTACTTCGGCTGTAAATAACAGAGTATCTCCCATTAATTTCTGCCAAAGTGGTATTTTTTCTTTTAAAAGCATTTTTTCATAGCTTTTTGTTCCAAAACCCTATTCATAGGAATTAGAGGAAAATTTCACAGTTTCAGAGGATAATGAAAAGAACATCTTCTGTCAGAAGGTTCATATTTAGGTCAAACTGTCATCCAGGTGAACTTAACACCTTGTGAAGATTTATTTTATTTTATTTTATTTTATTTTATTTTATTTTATTTTATTTTATTTGTAAAGGAAGAAGGCTGAAAGAAGTAGCATGCCTATATCCGAAAATAGTCAAATTCTGTTATCTAGAGCATTCTTTGCTACCATAGGATTAAAAGTTACATGAGCAACCTAAGATAGAAGTGTCTGAATTGTTGACCTCAGAGGTGTATCTTTTAGATGCAAATACCACTAATGTCAATTTGATCTCAGCGGGATATAAATTATATCCAGTTACAACAAGCCCATGCCATAGAGCTCTAGAAGATGATGAAGAGCTGATGAAGGCAAAGAAGCTGGTGCAAAAAGGATTTTCCCTGTGGATTTTGGAACAGAATCCTGCCCAGCTAAATAGCATGGACTTCCCATTGCAAGGAGAGGAGGTGAGACTGTAGAGAAGGCTCTACCCCTTTCTCAGCTCGCTCCTAGTCATTCTCCGATAAGAGCATCTTCAGGAGGGGTTAGAAGGAGAGCAGGGATCTGTTCAGCAGACTACGTGCAAGAGGAGCTCTCCTAGGTATCGAGGAAACATTGGGTCTTGTCTGCAGGAGGCCGTGGTATAGGTAGATACTTTACTAAACTCAAAGCAAATACAAGCCTTGCAAACATTTGTGCTATGCACGCAGAGATATGTAGATAAACCTCAATCTTCCTCTTTCTGCATATTTTTTTCCCTCTTTTTTTTTTTTTTTTCTTTTCTCCAGATTCTCTGAAGCAGTTGCATAGTAAGGACAATACTGATGAGAAGCGGTATCAGTAAATCAGTAACCTTTTTTTTCTTTCTCTTTTTTAAGGCGAACACACACAAGAAACCAATTCACCTCATTCACTGAAGAAGGATGTAGAAAACATGGGGAAAGGTAAAATAAATAAGGGCCTCTTACATTATAAAACTGCTCTTTGTTTTAATAGAATATGAGGATAATAGGGGGCACTTTTGTTCTGCACCATATTTTAAGCTTGTCAAGTAACATATGAATAATATATGGACCTTTGGGTGGATATAATTGAGATTAATGCATATATATCAATCAATACATGACACTGTAATATAATACTTTAAAATAATATATTACATTGATTTATATTCATGGCTTTCTGCACAAAATCTATTGTAGGACTATGCAACACTTTTTTTTTTTTTATAACTGCTAAAATATTTTGTCTTACAGTAATGAATTGCTCTGCAACTGTTCTTTCAAGAATTATTTATACAGATTAGCAAAACCACTTTTCTTTTCTCTTTGTTAGAGGAACTCCAGAAGGTTTTGTTTGAACAGATCGACTTACGGAGGAGACTAGAACAGGAGTTCCAGGTGTTGAAAGGAAACGCGTCTTTCCCAGTCTTCAGTAAGACACATATCTGTGGTTTTGGTCTTATTTGTGGGTGGTTGGTGGTTGTCAACTTGTTAAAATGGGAGAGGTATGTTCTCAGTTGTGTTGCCAGGATCTTTGGCTTAGCTCTGCTGAGGCTGATAGCACTTCTGC
>NW_009636401.1:0-33162 GCF_000690535.1 Cariama cristata | reverse complement strand
TGAAGCTGGATGTCTATTTCGGTGTATGTTTTACTGGTTTTGATAGGATTGAATACAGTGAGTAGACAGAAACACGTCTGGGGCTTCGTGAAGTACAGCGATGTTGGTGGTCTTAACCAGCTTCTTGGAGGCTTTTGAAGACACATAACCAGCTTCTTGGAGGCTTTTGAAGACAAGGTACTTCACAGTCATCTTTAGGTGGTTCTTGCTGATGCCAGAGAATTGATTTGGCCTGTGTTTAAGGACTAGAAATACCTGTTCAGATTTTTGGTTTTGAGATGGGCTATTTGAGATGGCCCCTTCACCGCGGCTGATGAGTGAGGTTCTGCTGTCCAGGGTGATGGAATGTGCTAGGTATGTGTTAAATAAAAGAAAACAAAATGGTCACTTAGTGGGGTTTTCGTGAAGCTGTCAGAAAGTTGAACTGCATGCACAGGGATATGGAAAAAGACCTGTTGACTGAGACCTTTTGAATTACACTGGCAGCGTCAGGGGAAAGCATGCTTCCAGGAGAAATCTTGTTGATCAAGAGAGATAGAAGACACAGTAAGGGCTCTCTAAGATGCAGTGAACGTAGTGTTACAGAGCTGGAGTGATCAGGGCATGTCCATTGTTTTCTGCTCATCTGTAACACAGCACCACACAGAGATCAGTGCAGTCGTGCAGGCTTCCTCATGCCTGGCTGTCACAGCTCTGCAGCTGCCTGCCCAGACAGTCCTCCCAGTTCAATATTAAATGCAACTTAAAAGGGAAAAGTGTCTTTACACCCACTTTTTGCTTCTTCATGAACTCCAAAGGAGGTCTGACAGCATCTCCATTCTGTATTTTCCTAAAGTTAATGTGGGTTTTTTTTTAAACTCTGCTTTTTAAATCTCGCACTTTTTGTCCTTGTTTTCCTGTGTGACTATACGTGGATGGAGCCCTGTGGAGGTACATGACTTGCGGCAAGCCAAGATAGATACGTTAAAACCTTCCCAGACCAATTGTCAGTCTCTTCTGCCATTTGCTAACTTGTTAACTCCTACATGACTGAAATGTCTGACCAGCACTCAACGTGAAATACCCTCGTGTTGGTTTATCACAGTTTCTTGAAGAGTTCAGAAACTCTCAGTATTGTTCATCCTCTGAGTTCCTTCATAAAAACTCCAGGGACAAAACGCAGTATTGCCAGTAGCCGAGAGGTACGCAAGTCAACCAAAGCCCACTGCTGCAAGCTAATGAGTGTCGCACCTCCCTGAATTGCAGGAAAGGGTGGGAACACAGACAGCATTTTCCTATTATTTAAAGGAAATATATTTATCCCCTTTCTGTACCATCAGACAGAATAAGTTCAGGGAAGCAAGGAAGTGCGAGGGCTCTGGGAATGACTCCCATCTTTAGCCCAAATATCGAAAGATGTAGACAGCTTCATAAATAAAGGAGAAGAGCCGCCTGAGGTGATACAGATATTAATGAAAGGAGGATAACCTCATCCTTCAGTATAAATTCAGTCATTACTTGGGTTTGGGAGTGAGGTAATTTTCAAATAATTTGTGTAGATCAAAACACTGATGTGTGGTATTGGTGAAATGGCATCTTGGAGTTTTGCCATTCAGGTCGCTTATTTATCCTTTTGTTCTCGTACAGTAAAATTAATGCTCTGTCATTGCCATGTAAATAAACACTGCAATTAAACCACATGAAATACAATTCAAATGAAAGAAAAGAACACGTACGGCTGACCAAGGAAGTGGCGACTGTGTATGCCTGCTTGAAAAATATGTGGTTTCAATGTACCACAAAGTAGTGGTCAATTTTCTTCAGGATTAAAATAGAAAACAGATAATGTGCTATAAACAACATATACAAGTGACCGTAAAACCTGTTTACAGATTTAGATTTACCAAAAAAACACCCCTCCTCCGCGTATAATAAAACAAGAAAAAGGGTCTTTGTAAAGCAAATAAGTGTAAAATCCAAGATAAGTGTGGTTTGTCCTTTAGAGCAGAACATATTCTAGCAAAAGAGATGGGGTCTGTTCCAGGCTCTCACTGCTGGACGGGGCTGCTGCTTTAGGGCAGGTATTAGAAACTCTTTGTTTTGCCAGGTTTCCCAAATTACTAACTGCCTGTGGTGGTATTGGATACGGAGGAGTGAGGGAGAGAAGTCTTTGGAAATGCCAGTAAAGAAAAACTGAGGTCAAATTAAAATTGTATTGATGGATTTATCATGGCTTGGAGACACCTGAGGCTGTAGGAGGGAGTGAAAAGCAGGCAGGTAACGGGCTTTATATCCCAATCTGGCTCACTGCAGCATCAGGCTGAGTGGCCATGGGGACTGGATCTCTGTCCCATCCCTGAAGCTGCTGAGGACAGGAACACACTGCCAGGGTAATTCTCACTCCCGTGGGTAGTGGTAGTGGTTCTCCTTGTGCTTTACACTGTCTGTGGATAAATAAGAAGTCTTTGGGTTTGAAGTCTTCTCAACCTTTTTTAAAAAGGAGAAAATTCATCCCTGTTTCAGCAGGGAGGCAATGTGTGAGGTGTGGAAGATCTTACTGCGTCTCTCTAGAAAATGCACTTGTCAGATTACCTGGACTTAACTCCAAAGTCACCTTATTTTGGGTCTTGCATTTGGAACCCAGCACATTTAGGGTGTTACACATTAATAGCATCAAGCCACCACCTACAGCAATGCCATGCAGTCTCGTGTGTAAACGGTGTTTGGTTTCCATGCTCTCCTCATGGAAATCACTGTTAAATGAGAACTGATGTTATTTGCAAGCTCATTTAGCAGTACTATGCTGCACACTTTTCTGTGGCTTCTTGTACCTGCTTGAAATGTGGACTGTGATTATTTATAAAACAGCAGACCTTGTCTTCTGCTCTTTGCACCTTTATTTTTTTGTATTCCTGTTGTACTTGAAAGCTGCAGATGAGGTTTTCCTTTGCCTATAAGGTCTCTCAACACAGAGATCACTTGAAGAAAATTAAAAAGAAGATCACTTGAAGAAAATCAAAGAATTTGCTGTCCTGATAGAAATATGAGCGCTTGTGCATGGTGACAGCACGTTCTCCCAGAACCCTCCGCTGGTTTGTACCTTTAGTGTTGGCTGGCACGCATTTTGTCCAGCTGCATTTAACAGCATGGCAATAAAATGGCAGAGGCATAGTCTGGGTAGTTAAAGTATTTAATTTTGTGTTAAGAAAACTATTTAAATATTCATATCTTTTCTCTTGGGGTTTGCTTATGGCTTTGTCTGTAAGCATTCAGACTTAGATAAATGCTGCTGGAAAAAACCACTATCCTAACCGTTAACACCCCATTTCCACTGTGATCTTGGACATTTGCAGTGCAGGACTGAGCAAGATTTCTGAGCTCTTTGTTCTGATAGGTGATGAGCCTGTGAAGAGGCAATCGAGAGGAAAGTGTTGAGGAGAGGAGGAAAATTTCTCCATATAGCCTACTCAGAGTAAAACTGGAGGACCTCAATAGTTGCTAGCACAGATCTATCAGCCTTTAGTTACCAGGACAGGAGGTAGTCACCTTTGTGTACTCCATGGGGTTTTGGGGGCTAGGAAGAAAGGAATTGCAAACCTGCTTTATTCCTGTTGGCTTCTTTCTCTGGATGATTTGGAGCAGGAGGAATAGGCTGAAAATTCTGTGGGCATTTACTTGAAATCTGAAGAACTTTATTAAGATAATGTCATTGTGTCCTTTTCTGTCTGGCTGTGCTGGACTCCTGATGGTTTCAGCCTGAAAAATTTTCTTTTTCTTTGTTTCATTGCTATTTTCTTGTTGTCCTGAAGTGCCTCCTTGCCTTTTAAACAACCACTTTTGCTCATCATTCAGAGAGGGCAAAATTCTTGTGTGAAAGAGGAGGACAGAGCTCTGCGTTGTATTTTCTTCTAGCCCTTGTACTTTCTTCTGTGCCCACACTTGACGGGGACACATCCCCTTTCCCTGCAGGCGAGGTACATCCTTCCTCTCCTCTGTATCATGCCACGACTGCTCACTGCCTTCCTGCTCCTGCTTTTGGGGTTGAGAAGTCGTTGACGAGGCTCTGCGACTGGTTCGGCAGTGGGTGAGCTCCCAGCACTGCGGCAGCACGCAAACTATTAATAGGAGCCGCTTGTTCTCACCTGGGCTCAAATCCTTCCATTACAATTTAGGTATTTCTGTGACTCCCGTTACTGTGCTATCGAAGTATCCCACAGTCGTTTAATCCATTAATCCTCCCAACGCACTTGGCAGATGAAGCAATGCTATTATTCCTGCTTTGCTGGTAATGAAAGGAGGCACGGAGAGACACACGCACGGAGTCCAGTGGAGCAGGTATTGAATGCAGGCTTCCTGAGTCCTGGGCTAGTGTCCCAGCAACCAGCATGACTATTTAACTCTTTTAATTGATTAGTTGTAAATAAACCATTTTAGCTGCCTTGGCTTTGTAGTTCCCTTGTGTGTTGAGGTGCTCCGTGCTGTTTTCTGTTGGCATTCACCTTGCTGCTTCCGTGGTCAGGTCAGGCTTGTTTCCCAGATCAAAATGATATTGGTTGGAATGGGTTTTCTTTCCTCTTTGTTTAATAGTCCATCGTTGCACCCAAGTCGCCATTATGCAACTCTCCAAGTTATTTGCTTCTTGTCAATAGTTTTGTTTATAGTTTTGTTTCCCCCCCCCTCCAACAGCAATGCTATGGAACACAGACCAGCAGCTAATCTTCTGCCAAATGAATTTTTGTCTGAAATGGTTACTGAGGAGGAAAATGAGGCAAAGAGGAGCTACTGGAGCAGGAAGACTGGCCTGTGCTGTAACCCAGCTATCCAGGAGCTCTTTCAAAGACTTTTTCCCTTCCAAGTTCCACGTCAGTGTTATGGAGCTGTAGTCTGAGTTTTGTTCAAAGCCGTCAGCACTATGTTATAAACTACAAATCAAATCCTGCACCCTTGAACGCTTTCTCTTCTTGTATCTTGGACATCGCTATTGATGCCAACAGATTTATGCCAAAGTGAAGAAGAGCAGTTTTTGCTCTTCTCTTCAGTGTTGGTAGAAGTTTGACTAATGACTGCAGAGTCTTGCCCATTGAGAAGAATAACTGTGGGAATAAGTGCTAGCAACGGAAACTTAGCAGCCTACATTTGCTAATTTGGGAAGAAGCTGAATCTAATTTTTCCACAGTTTTTCTGTTGTCTATAGTGTCTCCTACTAGATAAGTTTTTGTTAGGCCTGCGTTTTAATTAGGTGAAGGGTTTTGTAGTGCTTCACGGTTCCTCAGTAGTGATCAGGTTCGATTTAATTTGATTTATATGAATTCTGCTGTGTGGTCTCCGTTTTAATTACTGCATCTACTTTTTTTTACCCCCTCTTACAGATAATTTTCAAGATCAGATGAAGCGGGAACTGGCATACAGAGAAGAAATGGTACAGCAGCTACAAATTGTAAGTTTGCCTTCTCTGCTAAAAATGTTATGAAGTGTCACTTTATGTTTTTTAAATGCACGCCTCAAACTTTTCCTTTGTGAGCCATGCAGATGTACTATTACGGAGCTCGTATTACCTTATACTTAGCAAGACGTAAGCGTGCAGTTCTCACCTGGTTTAGAGTCTAATTACCTGGAGATTTACTTTCATACAGTAACCAGATGGGCCTTCATGTTTCAACTAAACAAAATGTGTTGACTCAACACCGAGCGATGCTTCTTCAGAGAGAAACGTGAGGACTGAATCAGTAAACCTTAAGCAGTTAAATGTTTCTACCTTGTTACAAGTTGCCAAGGGGTACATTTCAGCCCTCCGTAGGGAGTCTGTGCAAGGCCAGCTTCTCACTGGCAAATAAACCTTAGGATATGTCTTTTCCAAATTTCAACCACTAGAAGAAGTGTTTAACTCAGCAGTAAAGGATCGAGTTGCCAAAACAGTTCAGTGCAGGCACGCATTGCTGTTTGATCTCTCGCTTGTTATTTTAAAATCAAGAGGGATTTTGCGTGTGTGTGTGTTAGTGCAACTTTAGGTCACTTCATACAACTGTGCTGTTTTGAAAACTTGACATATTTAATCCAGTACAAGCAAGGGGTGGAGTATGTGAAGCTGTTTCTTACTCAGATACTGCTTAATATGGTTTTAAGAGCAGGGCATCGTAACCAATGGGAGGCTATCAGCTAATGCTTGTTTTGCTAGTGCTTTTTCTGTGACCAGTCTGACATTATTCAACAGGGGTTTTTTGAGACAGGCGTGCCAAATATCCCCATTTACCTGAATCAGCCCTGGACTTGAGCATCTAAATTTTCCTTGTGCTTGTCACAGACCCTGGTGCGGAGAAGGCATTGTCGAACCTTCTGGTACTGTCATTTTCTAATTGATGAGTTAGAACATAAAGATAAAGCTGAAGGCCAGGATTGTCAAACTTGTGCACCTATGTTTAGAGGCATTTAGGAGTTGGCCTTATTTTTAGAGCTGCCGAACATTCCTGCTTCTGCTGACTTCAGAGATTTCAATGAGAGATGGAGGGTGCTTGAAGGAGGTTGTTTATGGGGGAAATTCAAGTCCGGAGCATCTTTGGAGATTATTTTTTTTTTGCTGCTGGTCTCAACTCTTTTCCTTTAATGTGTCCAGTTGTTACTGTGTTCCCCTTTGGCTTCCGATGCCGGGCAAGGAGTTTGGCTTGACCTGTGATTTACATTGTCGCAGAAGATGGTAATTAGGATGCCATCCTGAAAAGGACTTCCCCTGCTGCTTTGGACTGGAGGCAGGGGACCTGTCTGATTCCTGCTGTGAAGCACATTTAAGCACAAAATTTGTGGGGCCGCTTCAGCCTTTATCTCTTGCGTAAGCTGAACTTGGAGCTAACTAGCTATCCCTCCTGGGAAGAGAATGGATCATCTCTGCCATTCACTTTGTGGCCCGGTTGTGAAGTTGTTTCTGCAGCTGGATATCCCAGACCTCCAGCAAGCCAGCTGTGATGGTTTTTCTGATTTATAAGAAGTGGAGAAATCACAAGGTTCAGTGTAGTGCTTTTTCTTGGGCAGGAAAAGAAATACGATCACCTAATTCACACTCTTTTCACTTACTGTTGCGTGCTAACAGACGACTAATAGCCATTTAATCATTAAACAGAGCTCCCTGAATGTACTTACAGAGAATAGTTTCAACATTTAATGTACTGAACCAATTCAGGACCGCTTCACTCACTTGTGGTTGCCTGAGTTTAATTATTACTAATAGAAATGTTGTCAAATCATCAGTAAGTCTTGATGCTCACATTTGAGTATCAGTGAGAGCGATAAAAGGATGTTTGCTTATGAAGGACTGAGAGACTGCTGCAAATAACGAATGCATTTGTTTAAGATGGGCGCAGAAATCTTCAGTGATGTTTTGGTTGATAACTGAAATGGAGTCAGCACTTTTGATGTGATAATGCCTGCAGTTAGTTTAATTCATTCTTGTGAATATATCTTGTATGGTTATATCTAGAATTAAGATTAATGAGCTGAATGTGGTAACGATAGAACTCCTTTGGCCTTCTTGGGTTATGGCATGGATGAACTAAAGCTTTTGGTGCAGAATATACAAAAAGCATGGTTACTTTTGATTTTTTTGTTTGTTGTTGTTTTGTTTTTAACAGGGGCAGGTGGTTTTGTTTTGTATGTACCTGGGACGCTGTCCTATTGCTTTAACAGAGCTGCCCACACCTAATTTTCTTGTTAACGTGGAAGTGCAAAGAGAAAAGCAGAAGCATTTAATGCATACTTAAATCTTAATTTTACTTGCAGCCTCATAGGTATATACCTTTTGTAGTATTAAAATTTACTGGTATAACTAGCCACAGAACTTGGCTTAATTGCTTTTTTTATTTTACGAACAACATAAATGCATGAAGTCAGTTTCTTTTGCCTCTTCTCACCGCTGAAAGATTATACACCTTAAATTAGTCCTTCCTGAAGATTTGTGTGTGATCGTGAAGTCATCTCTTGTAACAGCGGGTACCCGAGGCAGCAGGTGTTGCCAGAAGGATGGTTTCACTCACCCTGAACTGGAATTCTTCAAGCTGCATAACCAAGTAGTCAGACTTTAAAATAAACTGCCTTGGCGTGTTTGATATGTCAGAAACGTCTGGAATACAACAAGCTGAAGCTAAGCCTGAAAAAATGAACCAAATACAATTGTATTTGAAAACTTTCTACTGTGAACGCCCACTGTAACCCGACTGTTGACACGGAGAGAACTGCTTGAAGGTACTGCTTCGTGCCCAGCCAGTACTGAACACTGAACGTAACGCTTTTTTTTTCCCCAGTTTATGGGTGACATTGGGAAACCGCAGTGCCGAAAGCGATGATAAATGGTCACGCGTGGAGAGCAGCCACCCCGAGTGGGGTAGGAGGTGTGGGAAGCCCTGGCGTGGGCTCCGGGTGCCCTCTGCCGCTCCCCAGCCTTCACTGCACCCACAGCGAGTGACGTGGGTTTAATATTCTTCATTAAAAGCCTCGGTTAAAGCAGTGTTTAATCAATGGGGTTTTATTTCAATGCTCTGTCTGCTCTGGACTTTAAAAAAAAAAAATATTTTATGGCTTCCTGAAAGTCAGGAGTAAGGCTCAGATCATTGGGAAAATGGAGGCTGGGTCCTGTTCTGTTACATCCTCTGCGATGGATTTTGGCTTCTTTGGACATAACCTGACTTGGTAGGTGGCTGGAGCAGTGAGATATTTTGTGGCCATCAGCAATTTCTGTTGAGAAAGGAGTTGGTCAGAGTGTCTGGAGCAGCTACCGGGAAGTATTGTAACCTGTTTGTGCCAAGCGCTCGGCCAAGTGCCAGGAAGCAACCGATCATCGTATTTAACAGGAAAATGGATCTTAAATCACTGAATGCATCTTTCTCTTCCTCCTCCTTTAAAGTGCTGTGTCCCAAATTGACCAAGTACAGCGCGTGCACTTGAAGGTCATATGTAGAATATGGATTTTACATATAGATTGAGGCATGGATCATCTGGCTTTTGTTATTAAGCTGTACAGAAAGGACCACTGAGAAGAAATCACTGCCTAGCAGATTGGGGTAAATTCTAACATGGCACATGTGGTACAGCCTTAGAAGAGGTCACCCGCCTTTCGAGTTGTCGTTTTCTGTCCAGTGTGACCAGAATTTATCTGTCGGGACAGCCCAGCCAGCCTAACAAAGTACTGAGTCAGCTCCTGCTGGAGACTCTGTATCTCTCCGATACTGTCTTCTGAGCAACTGTGTTAGTGGATCAAATTTAAAAAAGCATGAACTTTCTTCCTAGCTGCCTGGTGGGAGCAAAAGATCAGAAGCAGCATTCCCAGCATGACGATTTTTATCCTTTTATGTTTTTTGTGAACCCCTCTAAAACATTGCTATGGAGAAGTAGAACACCAAGCAATTTTAAGCCTGCAAACAAGCTAACTTTGCTTAATTTCCTTGCAGGGGTCCCTTACAAGTAGTTTGTAGGTGCCCAGGAAGCGCTGACAGCAGTTGTAAAAGGAAAAGCTGAGGTGGTGTTCATCACCCTGCCATTATGGTTTAGATAACTAAGATCGGGTAGTGATCAATGCCACTAATTTTACAGAGGGATAAAAGGTAGCAGGTCTTTGAGACATGTTAGAAATGTGAATTACTCAAGCAGTCCTTTGTCTTTCCAGCTGAAGTGGAAAGTGTTGGTTTGGTTTGGGATTTTTAAATTTATTTCTACTCCCATGAACTGACTTCCTCCTCACTAACCTAACTTTGGGCTGGTAATAATGTTTAGAGCTCAGAACTGGATCCACCTGGAACTCCTCTGATGTTTGATGGCCTTCTGCTCTCAGCGCTGCTTTGAATCAACTCTGTTCTTCAGAGGCACACAGTAAAATAAATCAGGAACTATCTACCTGCAAAATTGATTTCTGTCTCTACATCACCTTTCACCCTGATCTTTAAAGATTCACAAGGAGTGTTTAAAAGAAGAAAAAAAAATCTACCATGTGGTAATGTTGGTAGATCTTCAGAGGTATGAGATTATGTTTCTCTGGGTCCTACTGTTATTAAGTAAAGCACCAGTAGGTTTAATGCCTGTTTTAGGTTGTATATGGAAAGTAGGTGCTTTGTACAGCTAATGTATTCATTATACAAACAAGGAATATCCACATTTTTGTGTGCGGAGACCTTGGTCACTGCATGCCTGTCACTCCATATTCGACAAGTGGAAATAAGAAATAGCAGTGCTTTATTGGGATTTCTGGTTTGGTCCTTCATTTAAAGTGGTCCAGCTAGATTGATTGACCTTGACAAGAATGTTAGAGGCAAACATTGGTTCGGCAGGATGGCTTTTGGATTTCTTGAGCTGCATCTTGTGCTGAAGTGCCTGTTCGCTGACATCCAGATAATAACAGGTAAAAGAGCGTTTCTGGAACTGTGTTTACTGTCTCTTGCAGACTCCAACGCAGATTTCATTACCTTCTCCCTCCCCCCCAAACCAGAGAGATGTTTGTATTTTTTCTCATTAATTTCTTCTTCTGTGCTTTAGCAGTTGGGATGATACTGCAGGTCTGTTTCTGTATGTTCTGTTATCTTCGGCTGATTTTTCGTGGAGTTCGTCTCCAAGTTTAGTAGTATAAATTGGGAATGTGTCCTTTTGATGCTGAAGGTAGCGTACACATCCCTGAGTGTGTACAGAAAAGTGTGATGACAAGTACTGTTTTTACCAGAATTTTATTTGCCACTGTCTGCTTTTTTAAGACAGGTGAGCGAAATTTGTATCTTGACAATGCATCTGAGTATGCCTTGCGTTAATAGGATGGAGCTGTGCCTCTTTTTCCAGTAAATTCAAATGTCAAAGGCTGGACAGTGTTCTGCCTGAGGTCTTAAGTGCCCTCTCTTACAATGAGAATGGTTTAAATAAATACCTGTAGATACACATCAGATAATAGCGCTTTGGGGTACTGAAGATTCCCTCTTCAAGCAACAGAAGTCAGGGTGATGTATCATTGTGTACCCCACCTAGAGATGGGATGCAAAGGTGAAGTCTCCACGGTGCACAGAAACTTCTTTGATGTCCAAGTGTAGCAGGGATCAGACATGCGTTTTAGAAATTAATCCCCAATTTTATCCGCTTATCTGCACTTCGGTTCGTGTTGTGGAGCGGACTTAGAGCTTGCAAACTGGATTCCTTCCGGATGAAGCAAATGAGGATGTATTCCAGGAATGCACGTAGGAGTGTGCTCTAGCTCTGAACGAGCGATCAGTACCCAGGATCAGACTAGAGCTAGCCTGAATTAAAAAACCCCAAGAGAAATGCCGTATGGACACTGGGTCTTTCTCCTGCACCCTATTGATCTGCTCCCATTGTGATCTATTTTCTGTTAATGTGGACTTAGTCATAAGAAACAGATCGCTTGCTACTTAAAAGCGAACTCTCTGCACTTCTGTTATTGCCGTCAGGGGTGTACGCCCTTTGATAAGTGCCACGCGTTGGATCTTCGTGCCCAGTTGAGTGCCGATCCTATCTTCATCGCAGCAGTCACCATGGATGCACATACGGGGACTGTATTGTCATGAAGAGCCCTAAATACTATTCCACCGCAGCACCGGAGTGACCAAATCCTTTTCCAATGACAAAAGTAGAAGATGACATTGTAGATGATTTAACTCATGAACAAAGTAGACATTTCCCTGTTGAACACCCACCTCTCCGAGTTTCATTTATTACCAGGAGAATGGATAAACCAACACACCTTGAAAAGACACCGGTGAGCCAAATATAGCAGAGGAGTGGATTAAGAACAGTTAATTTCTGACAGAATGTACCCCGTTGTATTATCTAGGTCAGTACAGCTTGGGAGGTGTCCTATATAATTGGCGGCCATGCAAACCGATGTCGCCTGTTGGCCGTTGTGAGTGGGAGAGAGGAAGAAAGCATCACGGGTCTCAGCTGAAACGTGCTTATTCGGGCAGTTTGTGGCTCCCTTTTGAGTCTAAACCATAGAAATGGGTGATCAGGTAAACAGCTTCTGTGCGTTCTCCTCTCTGCTGCGGTTTGGAGAGGAGTTTTCCAGCCTTTGCGAACACCGTGCCCTGGAAGGCAGCTCTATTCGAGGAGCTGGTGGAGGAGAGAGCTCTGGTTTTTTTGGAGGATCTGGCAGCAAGCTTCCTGATAGCTTTTAGCTTCTGTCAAGGGTAGGGGTGATAAGAGTGGTCAGACAAAACACCTGGGTCTTTTCAGGTCATCAGTAGTTTGGGCTTCTCGGTTTGTGCACATGTATTTTCCTTTTCCCAGGGCTGTGTAAGTGGGGGAAGCGGCATGCCCCCGTGAAAGGCTTCTACTTTCATTCAGCCAGGCGGCTCATCTTTGCAGGCACTGCTGCTTTCAATCAGATTGACCTCCTTTCCCCGAGAGATGAAAGGGTTAATTCCTGAGCTGCAACTGCCCCTTTCTTTCATCCTGAGCCTTCCCTGCTCTTTTCTTCATTAAGGTAGGCAGGGATGGATACATCGCTGGATGTCATTGCAGATACTACACTTTAACACCAGCCTAGAGACATGCTGAGCCCAATTCACACAAATGTCCTCGCACGCTGTGGGCTTAATGTAATTAAAACCAAAAAGGGATGTACAAGAATGCATGTTAGGTATATGGTCAGTGGATATGGATGCAAATTCACGTCCTTTTAGTATGTTATTAGGTGTGTGGGGTAGGTTGCTTGAACTCTGTGCATTTGCTTATCTGTTCCTTTTGCTGTTTGTGCAGCTCAAGGCCTTGCTCCTGACTTCAACCCAGCCTATTTGTCAGCTTGCAGTAACAGGTTTGACATTATTTGTGAATATATTCTGGAATGCCTGACGGCAGAAGCAGGTCACACACAGCAGCACCTAGGAGTGTAGGGACATAGATTTTTTCGGATCCCAACCTGAATTTCTCCAATGGTCCTTCCAAAAGGCAGCATCAAAGAATAGTGAATTTGTAGTCACTTGGATTCCCAGCTATGGAGAAATCTCAGAGCAATTTAGTTTTGTTGCGTTCTAAAGGCCCAGCACTGAAAAAGAGCAGCCCCATACTGTATTCCCAGTAGCCAGTGAGCACATCATCCCACTTTGTTTCTAAATATAACTATGTTCCCTAATATGCCTATGTTCTCTGTTTTTCTTTAATTATTTGTTCCACTTCAGTGGCTTCCCTTAGATTGGTGCAAGTCAGAGATAACTATTATGAACTTCCTAATTATGGTGATATAAATACATGAAGTCTCGTACTCCCAACCTGCTGTATTTCAGCCGTGCAGAGATCAGTGTGTGTTGCCTGCTCGGTTACAGACAGCTGGTTTTTGTCATCTCACAGGTAGCAGAATGGACGGTGGCTTTACTTTTTGTCAGCAACTGATATAAACAAAACATCAGAAGACGTCTTTTACATTGACTTTTAAGATCTGTCTGTTGTTTCAATTTGGATCATGTTTTATTTTATTTCTGTTTCAAGGTTCTTGCAGTTTTGTAAAGAGTTCAATCCTTTAATTTAAGGCACTGTTTCCTAAAATGATACAGGGAGGCAAACAAAAGCTTTCATTTGCAGGGATTCCAGCTTGGATCTTTTGTTAGCCAAACCTTAGCTTAAAGCTGTGGCTTTGTTTCTGTGTCATTGCAGATTCCCTATGCAGCAAGCTTGATCAGGAAAGAAAAGCTCGGTGCACACCTCAGCAAAAGTTAAAGGTGAGCTTTTGAAAGAAGAGACTTTATTCTGCCTGACCTGGCCATCCTGTTTTTCTTTGCAGCCATTGCAAGAATTAAGAGGATCGTTCTGTTGCTTCGTGTTACTGATTCTGATCTAAAAGCTCTGTCTGTCCAGGTGTTGTGCTACGGTCTAAGGCTGATAACTGAGAGGAGGTTGTCACAGGAATAATGTTGTCACAGGATAATGTCACAGGACTTAGGAGGCTTTGCTGGGGTAGGATGTAGTGTTGAGAGTTGACCCTTGGGTGAATCCAGGCCTAATCACCAGAGCACTGGAAAATGGCGTCAAGGTCATGTACCTTCAGTGGATGGAGGGAAATACCTTGGCATTCACAATGCAGTAAAAGTTCACACGCGGGCAGGTAAGGATGGGTTTTTCTGCCCATAATAGAGCTTCTTTTGCTCCAGGAAAGAGCAGTATATTTTGGGAGCTTTACAGAACTATACCGACACTGTCTTTTGTAGCTCAGTCTCCTGCAGATGCCAGTTACGCTGCTGCCCATGTGTAGGATCTTCCTAAACCCAACACTGCATTTTTCAGGAGTGTTTTCTAGAAGCATTCAGTTAGAAGAAACGTTATCTCCATCAGCAGTGGCCTGGGAGATTCCAGTTTTGGGTGCTAAAGCTTAACATTTAACTGGCATTCTGTATTTTTTTCTGGTACAGCAAGACAAGTAGAACTTGGAGACAGGCAAAAAACCGGTAACCCTGCTACTGTGTTATGCCACAAAATCTATCTTGTGGATTCACTGTAAAAATCCCTGAAGTGGAGTAGGTAGATTAGAAAAAAAGAGCTATTAATACATAAAGACCTCAGTAATGCACAAAGTAGAGGTATTCAGGAGAAAGTCTGGGGAATCTGAGAAGGGTTTGATGGTATAGATGGTAGAGGTTTGCCTGAGCTATGGAAGAAGCAGATACTTAAAAATAAAAACATCAGGAGTAAGTATAGCATAACCAGATAACCAGTATCTGTGGCCTTGAGCTCTGCCTACTGAGATAAGAAGATTAATCTAAGCATCAAGTTGGTCTGTTTTGCCCTCTTGTGCATACTTTCTTACTGACTGCCAGCATTTTCCAGTTGAGCCTACATTAATCTGAGCACTGATTTAAAATAAATTCCGTGATATTAATATCCTGAATAAAACAGTACGCCTTCCCAGATGAGAAGCAGCGGGTCCAGCCCTGAGCGCCTTGTCCAAAGCACTGATCTACAATAAAAATCTGCCTGAGGATGGCGGCATCAGATGAACGGCACTGTTTGTTCCCAGCATCAGGTTTTCATCAGCTGACAATCCCTGCAAGGAAGGTGCTGGCATCACAGCTACGAGCATTTCCTGCTTCTTTGCTGAGAGTGTGAAGGATGGATGCATTTCTCATGCTGTTTTTGTTTCCAGTGGCACACCATCCCTGCAGACAACAGGGATTTCTCTAAGTAGGCCCTAGTGCTTTTGAAAGATTAGTTGTTACTTAACTGCTAAGCTAAATCAGTCAAGCAGAGAATCACAACTATATTGTTCAGAAGCAATTTTAGATTCTCAGCGTGCCAAGCAGAAAAGAGTTGCCTCAAGAAGAAACGTGTACGCACATACACACCCACGCAATACGCCAAGGGGGTGAAGACCCCGTGCGTTGCAGAGCAACTACTCAATTCATGCTCCGTGTTTCTCACCTACCCTCATTGGGCTTTGTGTTGTTTTCCACAGCAGGTCTTGTTGTGTTTAGTCATACTTCAGTCAGTTACAATTTGCAGTTTGTCTTTAAGGTGAGTATTTCCACATGACTCTACAGATACTAACTAGCAAAGTCTCAGAATGCTTCTGGAACAGGTGACTTATGTGTATCCCTTTTTCAAGGATTGTAAATAAATGTTGTAATTCTGTGAGTAAAGAAATCTCAAACTTAAGCATTGATAACATTTTCTCTCTCTTTTTTCTTTTTTTTTTTTTATTTTTTTATTTCCCAGAAGCACAGGATCTTTTGCAGCTGTTACCTTGTAAGTTATAACCCACCACTCAGAAACCTGACTTTGTATAAAGACTGAGAAAATGGAAGGGCTTGGGAATTTAAAGAACAAGCAAATCAGGTTCCTCTGAACCCAAGGACAAGTGACCTCAAAGCATCATGGACAACCATGTAAAATAGAATGTAGCAGCCATTTTAGTAAAAACAAAACAACAAAAAAAAAAATCAAAAAATGCCTGTCCTGGATCTTTTTTGGTGGTACCAAAGTTTAAGTCGTTGTGTTTTTAGAAGGACTACTGAACTTGATAGAGAAAATGCTTTTGATGAATCGTACAGATAAGCTGTGAAAGGAACCGCCGATCCTTTCGATGCCACAAACACTGACGACATCTGCCAGTTCATCTTTTGCTTTTGAATAGTGATTGTTTTATGGGAAGAAACGCGCGTCTTACCAGATGGGCCAGAACCACATAGAGCAGCATTAGCCATACACAGTGCTTTTTAAAAGCAGACTGGAAATTCTCACACCCCTCTCCCTTGGCCCTTTCCTCCTCTGGTATTTTGCCTGCTGTATGAATTACGATTGTACTCCTCTGGAAATATTTTACAATTTAATATTGAGTGTAATTAAGAATATAATCACTGTTATCAAAAAAGGTATTTAACTCTGTTGTAGTTTCTTTATCATTCATGTGGATAAAAAGTCTATAATAAAAAAAAGAAAACTATGAGATAATAGTTGAGCTTCCCTGTAATTTAATGCTATGCTTACTCACTAAAGAAAAGAACCGGGAAATTTATCCCAAGAATTACCTTTTTAGAAGTCTTTTAATTCGCAAATAATGTGTTGAAGTATTTCATGGCAGAAATCCTCTGCCTCTGATTATTTAGGAAACGTTTGGAAGTAGATTTAGTGGAATTTCAGAAAGTACCTTGTGGATCCACAGAAATAAAGGGAGACTTACGCTGAAGTCAGTTGACTTTTGAAGACCACAGCTATAGTCTTCCAGGTCTTGTCCTGACGATGTACAACACCCCAATTGCCAGGGCTTTCCTGAGTGAAATTTGTCTTCATGGAAGAGGTCTCAGTCCCTGGCACGGTGTCATCCCTGAGCATACGACTGTGTAGAAGATCGTCCACACTGATACAGCACCACCAGCGTCTGAAAGCGGTTTCAGCCACCCCTGGCATTTGGACGTGTCGCAGAGTTGCTCTCTCAATATTTCACTCATTCCCAGCAAATCCCCGGGAGATTAAATCAACTGGCTTTACAATTCCTTGGTGCAGCCCGACAGATCTGGAAGGCAGGGGAGGAAGGGCACAGCCTGTTTTTGTGCCCTTCCCTGCGTAGTTTGCTCTTGTAGTAGGTGAGCTGACAAGACTCAAATACAAGACTCGCTGAACTGGCAGCATTATGGCTTTTGTAGCGTGGAAAAAAGCAACGAAAGTGGCAGAAAAGCTGGACCGGGTCAGATCAAAAGGTCATCTGTGCCAGTACCCTGTTCCCAATAATAGAGGAAATCAGATACTTTTTGAAAGCACGTAAGCAGTTAGAGATATATTCCCAGAATATTGTTTTAGCTTCTAATGATTTAGGGCTCATGGGTTTTCTGATGTAGACATGATGTCTTGTTTTTAATAACCCTCAATGGATTTTTTTTTTTCTTCGACGAACTCGTCCAGTGACTTTTTAAAACCTAGGTACGCTGTTAGCAGCTGACAGCATCCTGTGGCAATTAACTCCACACCTTAAATACACGTTGTGGGGGAAAAAGGAAAAGCAGCTTCTGATGTTCAGAGCTGCCACGTGTTAGCTTCATTTTATGCCCTGGGCTGCTTCTACTGGATGAATCCAGTTGCCAGTTGACTACTGCTAATCCTTGTTCACCCTCTCCATGCCAATCATGATTTTGTAGGCATCTATCGAGCCTTTTTTGTTGTCTTTTTTCCCAGGTTGAAGAGTCATAGTCATCCCTCCAACAGAAGCAGTCCCATGGCTTTGTAGCCTTCATGTACCTTTTTCTGATCAGCTCTATCCTTTTTGAGATGGAGAATTAGCTGCATAGAGTATTCAGGATACAGGATACTATGTAGTACAGAGTGACATGATGATGTTTTCTGTGATGAATGAACTCGACTGTAGTGTGGTGGTAAAATGTCTTACCACTATAGATCAAAAATTTTGCCCAGACATAAAGTAATCCCATTGCTCAATAAGAAATTACTCCTCTAATGGCTTCTGAGTGCCAGAGCTCCTGGATGTGGTCAGGCGTGCAGAGTAACCCGTTGTCCCTCACCATTTGAGAACCACCCTGTTCAGGCCCAGGAGCAGACACAAAGGATCTACAGCAAATTTATTTGTTTTTTACTCCCTGCTCAGCAGCGTTCAGACCGTCATGTTCTCCGGTGACTTCCCACAGCACGTAAGTAGCGCGTCCGTATGTTGTTGGAAGTTGTGAAACGGTGTATTAAATGCATAGTTCACACAAATGAAAGAATGGATATGCAACAAATAACGTTTCAAATCGAACGTTCAAACTTGAAATGTTCAATTTGCGCTTGGTTAGTTATGCTGAAAGCCCCAGTCAGGAAATGGAAACACCACTTGTTTGTAACTGATCTACAGACCGCAACTGCAAATGTTAAGATGGAACATACATCTTAGAATCGAGCGTGAATGAACTGTTTTGAATTAAAAAGTCGTCCCTCATGCTGATAAAGCTCAAGAACGTGATCCTAGAAAACAAACACAGAGCGGCCACCGCCTCAACAAATCTAATTTGTTAAACATCCAAAGAAACTTATCACCAGTTGCTTTTTGTTTGCTTTCCTCTTGTGCCAAAGTTTGTACACGTTAAAGTGATGAGGATCCCATTAAACACTTGTGTTTCACAAACACAACCCTCAACATTTCCACCAGCTAGCATCATAAAGAAAAAGAAAAGGATACTGGAAGATTTACCCAGTGGTTGATACGGTTGTATATGCAGTATACATACCCTAAGGCTGTGTCCATACTAACGTTTCTCTGTATTTGAACTCAGCTATACGATTAAATCGTTGCAGTGGCCCTGGCAGGGTTGTGTTTGAGCCCGCTGATGTCCTGGCATGGATGGCAAGTCAACCCAGACCCGCAGCCTTTCCCCGATGCCAGTTTGGATGTGGGCACCCTGAACTGAAAGGTAAGGGTTTCGTGGTGTGGGTGCAGCTCTTTGGCGCCACGTGGGAATGGTCCCAGTGACGGTTAATTTACTGGTGTAGGATAGCCTGTGTTGTTGCTGTCCTTAATATAAAATGAACGTGGAGTTAGTGTGAAAAATAAAAATTCAGTTTTTCTTACACGTGACGTGCAGCTTGTCGACACCTTTGAGAAACCTGCGTAGCTGACCGAATATCACTTCTATTGCTGTTACCGCAAGAGAGGTAAAAGGCCATAGCTGTGCTACAGATCTTAGTTTTAGCCTTTCTTTCTTCCAAATCCCCCAAGAATAGCTAAAACCACAGCACAGGCTACACACTGAGCTGTGATTTGAATTTTCCTAAGTGCTTAAATGAACAAAAAAGAGATTCAAAAAGCTCGTTAGCGATTGACAGTCTTTTTGTGTCGCCACAGAGTTGGGTTTCCATGAACTGCCCACAACATCTCCAAACTGAGCTCTGTCCTTCAGACGTGGTGGTGCTTCTGCGGGACTTAGGACTTACTTCATTTGCTTCTGAGATACTTTAGCACAGTTATTTATGTTGATGAAGAAATGCACGAAGCAAAAGCATGAAGGTATGTGCTTTCCTTTACTCGAAAGCATGGGAACGGACTTTCTCTCGGGACTGTACTTTTAGGTACCTTCAAACCATCTCCCTCAAAGACCTTTTCTACCTTTTGTTGACCTTGTTCTGAAATGGCAGGTGCAATTCAGTGAATCATGAATAAGTTATTTGAAGCGGACAGCATATCTTAGCATTTACTGCTCTTGAGGTCGATCCTAATGACAAATAAATACGTTGATGATTATAAAAAAAAGATATCTCCGTGTGAATAGGCCAATTAAAGGCGTTAACAGTGTAGATTTGGAAGTTTTGTCTGAAATAGGTATGGCATGATAAGGTCCTGCTAATTAATAGTAAATAAAATCTCTGTGTGTTTTTGGTACTGCTGATCGACTCTTGACTGTTCCTGTGTCTTTCGTCTTCTGTGAGACATTAAAGTTCAGATTTCCTCAAAATTTATTCTTCCTTTTCCATAATTTTTATGTAAAACTTCAAGGCAATTGTGGCAAAAGTTTTGTGTAAATTTTGCAGTGTACAAAAAATAGCAGCTTCTCAGCAAACCTGTATTTCTTAGGCTGTATCAACAAGGAATTAGCAAAAACAAAGTCTAGCATTTGCTCTGACGCTCTTGGATAACCACATTCACCCCACTGGCTTTCAGAGCAGAACCACTCTGCTAAGCAAAACTGTTGGGAGAGCTCCTGTAGGATATCTCACTATTTTCCTATCATCTCCTGTAGCTTTTCTTTCCTCTAAGGGGTTTGTCCGTGGAGTTTATGCCCAGGTGAGCATGGCAGGGGGTGGTGGAACTAGATGGTCTTTAAAGTCCCTTCTAACCCAAACCATTCTATGATTCTAAATGTATTTTGACATAATTTTACTCAACTGGTTTGGATTATTCAGTACATTTTTGAGAGGGCTTTTTTTTTCACTATAGTAAGATAATCCTTGATACATACACTGATACGAAATGTTTCATCTCCAAACTGTTAGCCAGGTATTCACTAATAAGTCCCAGAGCAGGTAAATAACCTCCAGCCATACTAAGAAGCTCAGGCCTTGCATATGGCTCGGATCCTTGTGATCTCTCAAGATCCGTGTGTCTCTGCGGCCACGTCCACACTTGGCTGGTTGCCCTGGTCTCACTGGGTTTGTTTTACCTGTGCGGGCAGTTCGCAGTGGTGGACTGCACCCAACCTACATGAGGTAAGATGTTACTGCAGGAAAGAGCTGCCACTTCCACCGCAGCTCCCCACTCTGTGATCTCAAGCTTCTCCACAAAACTGAGTTTGGAGTGAGGTGGATAATGGGATAAAAAAGACCAAAAAAAAGTAAAACGTTATAGATCCCCTTCAGGAATATTCAAAGCATCCCATTGCTTTTTCCTTAATGGCTCTGAAAGTTCAATGAAAGTGAATTTCCATTCACAAGAGAAGTTTGCGGAGAAGAACGTGTCCCAGACACTTCCATCATGCCTTCACACTGGGCACATACGAGAGATGGAGATCTACCATGCAGATCTTCAGTGGCTTGCAAGAGTGAGGTCTGCTGTGTATTGAGCATCTTTTCCCCTCAAGGCATGGTCTGAATACCAGAGAAGTCAGTAAAGAGACTCCTATTAACTTTGGTCTGCTTTGGGTCAGACTCAAAATCACAAATGGGTTTCACAAAGCAATTTAGGTTTTGGGTTGAGCTCTCTGTTTGATAAAGAAGGAAAGCACTGGCATCTGCCCGAATAGAAAGTCCTCCCTCCTCAGGAAGTCTTCTTTGGCTTATACAACATGGAAATGGTTTTTAACATCATGCTTGCCCTGGCTCAAAGCCACATAAAACGCTAGTGATGCCCTGGAGGAGGGAGAGAAGGTACTTACATACTGATTGTCCTCCTCTATGGATGGTACAGAATGGATAATTGATGTGTGGCTTAACGAAGAACATACTTACATGTGTCTGCAGGCCTGCTCTCCGCTGTTCACCTCTCCGTAAAATCTATTTAATGTAGTTCATTCACTATCTTCTTATGCCATAGGGGAAAATCGACAGCCATGGTCATTATCTAAATGTGCTCCGTGATTTGGACTGTGGACATCTGAAACCCTGCCAAACAATCTCCAGGGGACTTGGAGGGGTGCTTTGGTCCTGCTTGATATTAGCAGTGAGGCAAGAGGAGCTGAAAATGTTCTGCAGCCATTTATCTAGGCACAGCAGAAAAATGTGTCAGTATCTATTGTTTTGCAATACCTGCCAGTCTGGAGTGTATTAATATATTCTGTGTGAACACATTAACGAAAAAGGAGTCTCCACCCTAGGGCACCACTCCTTCTCTGATCACAAAGCACAGGTAATTGCATTTTTTTCACGAGATAACTCAGTGCAGTTGCCAGCTCAGCTCCGATCTGGCAGTAAGGACTAGGGGGTTTTGCAGAGCAAAACAAAGTGCGGATCTGCGGAGATGTGGCTCCTCTAACAGAGGCATGGGAAGAGGTGGGTGCTGCAGAAAAAGATTGATGATAGTCTCCTGCCCATGGTGCGGTGAAGGACAGCTAAACGAGGCTGCAAGAAATGCCAAAATGAAGCATGTTAAACTGAAACCTAAACTGGCCATCACCAATTAACAACAACTCCTTGAATTCCTACCTTGTTCCTTTCAGTGTGAAGAGCCAGGTCGGTCTGCATAACACCCAAAAAGCAAGGACAGGGCTCAGACTTACCATGGTCCCGTAGTTGCCCCTTGGCCAGGAGCCATCACAGCTGGTGGGGTTCCCTGGCAAGCTTCTAGGTGGAGTCCAGCTGTGTCTCCTGCTCCACCAGAAAGATCCTGGAAGGAATTATTTAACCAAAGGTTGGTGAGTAAAGCCTCTCTTTGATCCACCTCCACACTTTATTGATTAGCTATAAACGGAAGAGATTATTCTGCCCTAATAAAAACCACGGAGAGAAGAAAGCAATCAACAGAGGCAAATGAAGTGAGCAATTAGTCTGAAACCCTTCAGACCACCTTTACTTTCCTGCAAGGTCTTAGCAGCATGATGCTGACGCAAGGATCTCCAGCAGTCACAAGGTAATCCAGAAATTTATAATCTTATTCTGCTCTAGATTTAAATTACCATCATTTATTTTCTTAACTTTTTTCAAGCTGAAGGGTGACACTGAGGTGCTCCTTAGGACATCTTACTGATGTGACAAGAAGAGATTGTATCATGGGAGGCTGGAGGACTCCGTAGTAAGCAAGTGGTCTTCCATTTTCAGTAACGCTCAGCCCCGCTTTCCTTGCACCAGGGGAAATTTCACATGAGAGCCTGAAACAGCTTCTGGGACACAATTTCAGTTTATTCACAGACACATGCACGAAGGATAAGAGGTAAAGCCTGGACAGTCTACTTAGCTACAAAATTATGCTGCCTGGTTTTACTGTCCCAGCTTTATAAAAGTAGGAGTTGATGCAGATCCCTCTGATTCACGTCAATAGGAGGGGTAATGGTTGTAGTGATAAGACAAGGGGGGATGGTTTTAAACTAAAACAGGGGAGATTCAGACTCGATAGAAGGAAGAAACATTTCACGATGAGGGTGGTGAGGCACTGGCAGAGGTTGCCCAGAGAGGTGGTAGATGCCCCATCCCTGGAAACCTTCCAGGTCAGGTCAGACGGGGCTCTGGGCAACCTGATGGAGTTGAAGATGTCCCTGCTGATGGCAGGGGGGTTGGACGGGATGGCCTTTAGAGGTCCCTTCCAACCCAAACCAGTCTGTGATTCTGTGATTCTATGTCATACACAGTATTTCAGTCTGAGCAGCATTTCAGAGCTGGTATCATTCCTCATATAAATGTGAGTATGGGTTCGGCTTGGCTTTTTTCCTATAGGGTTGTATTCTCTTCAGTCACTCGCTTTTTTCTTACGCAACCTGTGGCTACATGAATTTTTCACAATAATTCCATTTTAAGTTAAGCTTATTGATGCAAAGAGAGTAGAAATTAAAGTGCAACATCCAATACTTTAGATACAAGCGCTTTTTATACCTGAGAACATATTGGCAGACAATTTATTCTTGTGTTTATTAACTGGATGTCATCAGGATACATCCTGTGACTCCACATTTTATTTCTATTCCGGAAAAGGAGCTAGAATAGAATAAAATAATGATTGGAAACCTGCATATCACACATGCAAGCTGGAAATATGTGTGTGTTTATGTGTGTGTGTGTCAGTATTAGTACAAGGTGACACCTGAATCTGACACGAGCACTTGCTTTTTATCCATTATACTTTCCAGTTCTAAGGTGTGTCATAGTTTTAAGCATCTGCAAGAGAAATATTATCATAAAACCAAGAGGCAGGAGACCTCCCTGAAATTCCCAGCCATGCCACAGACTCTCTGACCGAAGTAAGACAAATTGTTAGCCTCAGTTTCCCTGTCTTGACATTAAGATAACGATGCACTCCTGCCTCACATGCTTGCTGTGAAAAAAGCTTCACTCATCATTTTGAGAAACTTGGTGCTTGGATGAGGGTTTTGGTAACAGGCACTATTGCTGTGGTAAGGTAACGTTATTTGCCACAAAGCTAGAAATTGTATTTTAGGCCCCTGTTATCTTTCGATCTAGTTCCTGATCATTCCAAGTTACTTTCTTACGTGATGGCTGAGATTTTTTTACAGGAGTTAAGCGCTCCACTTCTGGAGGCAGTAAAAGAAAAGATATAACTTCTGCTCAAGAAACTTGGGCTCAGTTACCTTCTCTGCTAAAGTCTCCCTCTGTGTCCTGGGGCAAATTGGGTGGAATTAGCTAAAAGTGTGTGCTAGATGTGCTAGAGGTGACACCAAGGTGCTTGTCCATGCCAAGATTAGATGCTGTAGACAAACATGAAGTCAAACTCAAGACACCTGGGGAAGCTCATTGCCTTAGGGAAACAGTCAGGTTTTTGATGTCAGATTAAATTCTGCCTTTTGGATCTGTCCCTTAACCCAGCTTGTTTTGATTTGCAGTCTGCAAAATGGTGATAGCAGAATCTATCTCACAAGGAAGTTATAAAGATAAGTCACGTTAGAGATGGTGAAATACTCAGACATCATAAATGGATCTAAAATAAATGTGCTGGTTTTGAACATTAAACTGCGATCTGAATGTCTGTTGACTTTCTTTTTCAGGATGGTCCGTGCTGGTGATGAAGGTTTCCACAACACGGTGGTTTCCAGAGAAGAAGGTGTTTTACTCTCCTGTTTGTTTTCATTAGCATTTGAAATCAGTTTTGCAGTGTTTATTTGTGTGGTGACACTGCTTAGAGGTGCCAGGCAACAGCAATGTTCTCAAGTATGTAAGATTAGCAGATAAAGAGTGTTGAAGCTGGAAAGGAATGAATGAATCGGCCATTTTAGAGTGTTTCTGATGGAGTTTTAGAGAGGGAAGACTGGTGGAAATAAAAGGAGGTGTTGCAGCAGAAAAGAGGAGTGGGAGACTTGGAGGCAGGGGTAGATCGGGGATGTAAGCAAAATTTCACTCCTTTAAGTTTGGAATTAAATCCAAGGGTGAAAAAGGGTGGAAGCAGACTGAAAAGGGTGGAAGTGGATGGAAAGTGCTGGCAGTGAGATTTACTGTGAACAGGTGGATATTACATGGAATAACTTTGTGGTCTAACAGTACAAGACTTTTCCACCCTGAGATCCATAGGGCTGGGTTTCAGTCTCAGCCTTGCAAAGCAGTTTTGCTTTGTACTTTGATAGATAAAGACCGATGAGTTAATTAACTGAGCTGTGAGATTTTTAAAGGAAAAAGTCTCCTTCTAACACAGAGCTGGTCACCCCTCCATCCATGGTTTGCAGCAGAAGGACCATCAGTATTTGCTGCCTGTAACAACCTAGGGTCATTTCACAAAAGGTTGCATTTCTTGAAGCTGTTTGTTGGCAAAACTCACCTGTGATTTCCATACTCTCTTCAAGGTTCATCACCATCTACTTATGAGGTTGTCATGGTGTCTCTCAGTGGAAGCCTCTTGCTCTTGGTTGTCATCAGCGTAGCAATAAGCGTTTTCCGGAGGTGAGTGTTAGGGCAGTAGGAGAGGACCCAGGGTTGCCAAGGAAATGTGTGCAGCGATGAATTCCCGCAGGAGAATGTGATCCATGTGATCCAAATGTGATCCAGGAGCCCATGGGAAGAACCTGCCAAACCCCGGTAATTCTTGGGGTCCTCCCAGGCTCCTTCTCCATCAGCCCGCAGCAGGGTGCAATAACGGTGGCTGGAGAATTGCTTGGGTAGGTGTTTGGGTAATACCAATTTAGGGCAATGACATTTGGGTTTGGTTTATATCTGGTCCAAATTATTCTTCCCATCCCCAGATCTTATATATGTATGTATTGAAAATTTATTGAGGAAAATTAAGAGACCCAAGCCCCAAATTTCTCGCTACTGCCAACATTCTCATTTTTTTTCAAAAACAACCTGAAGTCACGAGAAAGCGGCGCATTGAGATGTTTATTTCTATGATAAGAAAGTCAATTATATGTTTTGAGAAATCTCTTCAAACAAAAATTTTGTTCAGCTTTAGTTTGAATGCATCTAGCCAAACGGAGGAGGGCGATGGGATCATCAGACGTGTTTTATGCTGAAGGGCAGAAGATTAGGGGGAGAGGAAAAGGTCACCTCCATAATTAATTAAATCAGCTCTATCCCAGCTATCAGTTCTGTACTGCCATTAGTTATATCCTGTTATTAATTTGATTGGGTTCAAAATACAAACAATTCTTCATGCTTATCTGACACCTAATGATTTGTTTTGCCTCATTTCTATTGTGCCAGGCGCTGCACATCAAATTACTCCTCCAAAGATCTCAGCACCTCTGTGGTGGTGGAAAATGTTACAGTGACGAACAATAGCTCTGATAAGATTTCAACAGTGGATTTGACTGGCCCGGTGTGTATAAGTCACATTTCTGACAAGCAAACTGTATCCCCAGAGTTTGCGGCCTCTGAAGAGACAATTTCCATTTTTGAGTTACCGTTCTTTGCTGTCTCGATAACATCCCCCGACTCAGTGCCAGGGCAGTGATGGCCCAGAGCTTCTTCCACCTGTAGCTTTCTTCTGGAGAGAAAAGTGGATGAAGGACTCGGAGGTATATGCTGGCGAGCTGATGGACTGACATGACGCACTTCATTTTCTCCACCATAGCTTTGGACTGTGAACTCGTACCACACCAGTATTAGAAAATGCAGGAAAATGGAATTTTTTAATGGAAGTGGAGAAGTGGCATAGATACATGTACCTTATCTCTGTGATGTGTTAAAAATTTACTGTAGAGGCATACATCTTTCCATATTATCTCTTTCTGTGGGATGAGTCATGGGAAAAAAAATACAGGGGGGAGGAATGTCCGGTAATTTTTACAAAGATTTCCCAATCTCTCTGACTCACAGGTGAATCCCACATGTTATGCTGAGACCTAACCTTTTGCACATGGTTTCCTTCTCGCTGTACGACCCTGTGGCTATGCTAACGTTATTGGACAGATTGCAGTCTCTTAAGTCATCAGGTCTGTGATATTTCTTTTTTATCTGCCTGCTTTTACAGCCTGAAGGAAGATACCGTCTATTAATCTTTAAACTGAGTGCTGCAACTCTCCCAGCACCGATGACCTCTGCCTCTGGTGTGACACCGCCTTGCTAAGGAACAAGCCTGGTTGTTCTCCCCATTCAGGTGGCAGTTACAGGGAACAGGTTAGTTGGAGATCTGGCACGGAGGGGGATAGGTGTGCTCCCTAGATCTGGCCAGCCTAGTCCAACTCCATGCCCTTTCCTAACTGCTGCTGGGAACCCTGCAAGAGCTGGACGATACATATTTTTGCATTTATCTTTCCGACTTTCTTGGCCTACCTCCTGCATGTTTTCTATACAAGTAGATGGAAAATCAAAAGAAGCAGGAGAAAAGCCCTTTGACCAGTGGGTGTTCCTCCAAAAGAGGTCTGGCACGGTCCGTTCTTCCTTTGTGCTGACATGGTGCAGAGCACTGAAAGTATCCACAGGACTTTTAAGGCACTTTGGAGTTGCCAACAGGTTGGAAGGGTGGTTGGCATCAGTGACTGTGCCTTAGCTAACCTCACTCAGGGCTTGTGTTTCCAAATAGGAGATCTAAGGTCCACCAAATGTATGAACAGGAAGGCTACAGCCGATGAATTTCCTCCTCTTCCAGCCTTAGATGGGGCCAGCTGTTCACTAGGGAAGCCGTTGATGGAGAGTCTGGCCCCAGCGGGACACACTGTGGCACCAAGACACTCGTGGAAACTCCCATATGTGATGCTTATCAAAACAGAGACTTAGGGCAGGCACAGAAAGATGAGGCTTTCCCACACAGATCCATGCAGGCATTAGGCATTTTATAGACCTGAGTGAAAATCCGTGGGCTGTGCTGCAAAGGCAGTCGGACTTTGGTCACTGTTACAACACCTCCATATTTATCCCAAAAGGGCTGGCTGAGTAACTTTTCTATTAGCAGAGATGGAAACCAGTCCTAATTCTGCAGCTGAGGGGTCATGTCAGCCATCCCTGGCAGAGGCTCAGCAGGATCCTTTGACGTTAGCCATATTCCCATTCGAAATATTGCTACTGACACCATTTTTCATGGTCCGACGGAAACACAGGCTTGCATGTCCATGGTGGGAAACACCAGCTCCTTGCCTGTAAGCATCTGTGCCACTTTGGTCTCCCTCTTTCCAGGCCTGTATTCAGTGAGCTGCTCCTGCCTGTCCACTGCCCGTAACGCCAGCCTCAGGCACCCCTTCTCTTTGCTCTCCTTAATACCCCTGCTCTTTTCTTCATGCCGCTCGCCGCACAGAGACAAAATCCCCCCACCCCCATTTCAAAATTCATGGAACCGTTTCCTCATCCTCTTCTAAATCCCTCCTTAAGACCCGCTGCTGCCTCAATGCCTGCAAATCCTGACCATCTGTCAGCGGTAAGGCAGGGCTAAGCAGAGACTTCCAATTCTCTGACAAAGTCTATTTGTTTTCTTCTTGCCCCGCTCCCCGTGTTGGCCTGCTTTTGATATCCACTGTCTTCCAGCTGAGACATGGACTGGAAAAATCCCTACACCTGTCGTCTCTGAAAATATCTATACAGTACCGTGCATAACAGGCTTTAGTTCTGGACTGGTGTATTCCAGCACGAACACAACGCAAACGGTGACTGGGATGAAGATGCCAATAATTATAGTACAATATAATGTATCATAATGTAATACTGTACTATTGATAATACCACGATGAACAGCAGCACGTGTGTGTCTGTGCATGCACTAGACAACAAATGACATTTAAAGGCTGTTAGGGTTATGGAGCCAAGTATGATAAACTTAGGAAATGGCATCAATAAATTTAGGTCTAGATTCAGAATTTTGTATTTGTTTTTCCGTTGTTCTTCAATGCGCAGGCAGTCCTTTTGTGTGTGAAGCCGTATTAATGGCCTCTCAAGGTACAAATCTTAGGAAAGCTGGCAGGCTGCGTTTTTGAAGGGGATGGCCATTCACTTTCCAGATAAGCAAGGGCAGAGATCATGCTGTGCAGCACATTTAGAGTCACGGAGAAGACAAAGATCTTTTCTGTACGTAGCTGCTGAAGGGTAAGAACAAGATACACATTCTCTCAAATGTACAAAATCTTACTGCACTCCCAGCTTTGGTGGTTAAAACGAACAACTGGACATTAAATCAGTTAAATAATTAGTGCTTACAAGAGGTGTGTTACATCTGTAGGATGCATCGTTAACCTTTGCAGCAGTTTGACAGTGCAATAGGCGTGATAAGTAAAGGATGACAGTTTAACTGTGAAATGTAGCTACGGGATTTACCTATAGTACCTAACTGAGCCACAGAACCTAAATTTTTCACATACATAGGGTTTTTCAGTTAACAGAGTTACTCGTGGTAGAGGTTGGTACGTGGTTGGCAGATGTAGGGATTCAACTCCTTGATTTAATACCCTGTTCCGCACAGTGCGAGAGTTTGTGTCCGTTCAGAGCCCCGTTAAGGTAAAACCACGACGTAGCAAACTTCCTTCTGGGCTCTGAGGGTGACTATTTAAAATTTGCTCATCTTCAGCTCATGAGGTATGCCTTGGCCCACTGGCAAAGCTCATCTCGACACACACATTCACTAGCATCTACTTCACACAAAGCACCGAAAACAGAGGCTGATGCCGTGTTCCCGTTAAGAGTCTTTCCACTGGCAATTCCAGAAGTCACATCAGGGTAAAAGAGTTGCCACCAACAAAATCTGTTTCTTTACTTTTAGCTTGGGATTGGTCGGGCCAATTTCCAGCCATTCCTGTGTCTTAAAAATATTCTTGCTGGTATGTGTATATCTGGATATGTAAAATATCTCAAGGAAGAAATCGTCAAAGCTAGTTCAGAAAATAAACTGAGAAGATCATAGAGTCATAGAATCATTATGGTTGGAAGAGACCTCAAAGACCATCAAGTCCAACCGTATACCTGATGCCACCATGTCCACTAAACCATGTCTTGAAGTACCACATCTAAACGTTTTTTGAACACCTCCAGGGACGATGACTCCACCACCTCCCTGGGGAGCCCGTTCCAATGCCTAACAACTCTAACAGTGAAGAAGTTCTTCCTAATGTCCAGCCTGAACCTCCCCTGGCACAACTTGCGACCCTATCCTCTTGTCCTATCGCTAGTTACCGGGGAGAAGAGACCAACCCTCACCTCACTACAACCTCCTTTCAGGTCGTTGTAGAGGGCGATCAGGTCTCCCCTCAGCCTCTTCTTCTCCAGACTAAACAACCCCAGCTCCCTCAGCCGCTCCTCGTAAGACTTGTTCTCCAGGCCCTTCACCAGCCTTGTTGCCCTTCTCTGGACATGCTCCGGCAGCTCAACGTCCTTCTTGTAGTGAGGGGCCCAAAACTGAACACAGGATTCGAGGTGCGGCCTCACCAGCGCGGAGTACAAAGGGATGATCACTGCCCTGGTCCTGCTGGCCACACTGTTTCTGATACAGATGGTGGCAAGTGAAGTAAAGGATGTAGGGACTGAAGTCATGAGAAGACTTCCTTTGACCTGGTATTTGCTCACCAGGAATAAACTAACGTAATCCTGAAAACTTGCATGCAACAAGCTTGAGTCTTGTTAACTGTAGATGAGTTAGACCCAAGGAGCTAGGCTCTGTCTGATAATATTGAACAATAAACTGAGAATAAAAAATACCAGGCTCTTCACAATACTTCACCAGCCTGAAGTTTAATCCTTTGACATCTGTAAGGTGGTTTAAAACTCTCCTTTATGGTGATTGACTGCACTCTGCAGATGACACCACACGAATTTACTGCACTGAAACGTAACACCTTAATGAAGAGGAAAAAAAAAAAAAAGCTTTCCTTCTAATGCAAGCAACTTTGTCCGGTTTTCCCTTCAACCACGTAACGTGATGATTCAGAGCTAAGACTCCTGTGGTTGTTAAGTTGCCATGATGGATTTTACAAAGGGGAAAATCACATCAAGTTTATGTAAGCTTGATAGCAGCTGCTCTTTGGAAATACATCTTAATTATGGGTAAAAATACTAAGCCATAACTTGTATACTTATTTTAAAAACCTCATTTTTTTTTTTTGTCGGTGCCATAATTCTAAACATTAGCTCTTCACTGAGGTTAATATTTATTTATAGATTGGATACCATAAGGAGGTAGCCAAGGAAATGCTACTTGATGATGGTGGTTATTAGATGTGCCTGTTAGTGACCCCTCATATTTATCTGTATTTAATTATAGAATTACTGCCATAATGCCCTAAGTTATGTCTAAGAACAAAAGGCGGTTCCATTTGTGAGACTGTTATATGCCAGCACTCACAACTTCTTAAAAAAAAATAATGACCTTTGGAATGAAATCTTTTCAGCCCAATATTGACTTTCTCTGTGTGTATGGTGTTGGGTAAAAATCAAGATCAGCCTTTTTTATTATTTATAGACACACAGAAAAAGAGGGTTTGAATCATTAAAAAAAGCTTTTTGCAAACTTTGGGGGCCCCTGGGTAACTAGAAACGGCTCCATTTTCAAATGTTAAACTGATAGTTTTTAGGAGGTTTGTAGTTATGCCAAATTTAAAAATCTAGATGAGAAATGAAGATGTTGGAATTCCTGAGCTTGCAAGTGTGTGTTCACACGTGCCAGTACGCTCGAGTATTCCCACCAACTGCTGACATAGATGAAGTTAATCATACACGTAAGTGTTTGCAGAATCAGAGCCAACATTTGGAAATATTTTGAGCTTTCATATAACAAAACACTTCAGTATATGCTTAAATAATATTGATCTCACTGGAATTGCAACAGATGTTTTACTCGCTTCCCTGAATTGAGACTATATTCCTTTTTGAGACTGAAATGACAAATACTTTTGACCAGATGACAAAACTCTTGATGAATATGTTTGATTTTTGTCCTCTGTTCTATCTACCTTATTTAATAGCAGTAATTTGGGGGGTAAGTTAGTAACAAAATACGCTATTGCTCTGATGATGGGGTGCTTTCTCTTGCTTCCAGTTCCAGCTGTTAAAACATAATGTAATTTAATAGCAATGATTATTTAGATGCATAATAGTACGTCATCGACTGTACTAAAGTAAATGTTTTGGAGAGGAAAGATGAAGACAAAAGGAAGCTGAGGTGTGGGTTTCTTCACGGCCAGTTCGCATGGTGTCTGAGCGTCTATGGATCGTACGGTCCCGATGCTGGATTCACCGCTGAAGTATCAGATCATCTTGCGCTTGCTGGCGAGTGGATCTTAACCCAGAGCTGAAGCATGGAGATATAAAACTGATAAACTGCGAATAATTCTCCCACATTGTATCAGAAGTCTGTGGCGGGGCAAATAATCGAAATGGGCTCTCTCCAGTCCACCACATTAAGCACAAAGTTATCATTGCTATCACGGCGAATGAGTCTAATAACCATCAAAGTGCAGTGATTATGCAAATCATTGTACCCTGATTGAGTAATAAAAACTATCACCCATCCAGAGTTAAGGAGTTTGCATATTGTATGATTAGTGAGAAATAAAATCAGAGTGATTATGCAAATCAGCCCCTTCAGCCAATCAGACTGAAAGATGCAAGGAGAAAAAATGTATATTTATGCATCAATAACTATACAGTATCCCTGAGCTCCAGTTATCATTATTTTTGCTATTTGACTGCAGAAATACCCAGAGGCCCCGATCAATCCGATCTAAAATATAATTGTTTTCTTTTGGATTCTGCTACAAATCTTGGCTTCCGCAGTCATTACATTTGGGACAAACAGCGATTGGGATCTGAGCTGATTTCCTACTAGAACAAAACCATAAATCAATATATATAGAAAAAATACAGGAGGGAAAAAAAAAACAAAACAAAACAAGAACAGATATGGTCCATAAAATTAAATATAAACCCCTGTATTTTTACATATAAAGTGGTTTATGGTTTTGACTAGTTCTACTACTCTGAGATTACTAAGACGTGATGTCCACGCGGGCTCCCTCACAGCCCCACACTGGGAGGATGTTTTCCTGCCAGCTCCCGCCATTTGGAAGACGCGACATTAAAATTCTCGATGGAGAAAGGGAAGGCTGCACCTTCCTCCTCTGTTGAACCCGGACTGAAACAAAAGGGCACTTCGCTAAGCGGCAAGCAGGCTTTTCCCACGGGAAACCGCGACTTTTTCGGGTCCGTGGGTGATTCCCACCCCCGCGAAATATCAACGCCGCGCCG
>NW_009636400.1:0-526 GCF_000690535.1 Cariama cristata | reverse complement strand
AGTTGAGCCTTGGCCCTTCTAATCTTCTCTCTAAACGACCTCACAACACCCCTCTACTCCTCCCATGTTACCTGACCGCCCTTCCAGAGATGGTATATTCTCGTTTTATCCCTAAGCTCCAGCCTAAGTCCTGCCTCTCGCTTTACTGTGTTGTCTCACAGTTCAGTGAATTAATAAAGTGGAGACAAAACTGTTCAGTCTTGCAGATGCACAAGTATGAAGGCATAGGACCTGTAACAGAGGTCAGGCCCAGGCAGGTGCTCTGACAGGAGCTGAAATGGGGCACCCAGTCTCATGGGTGGAGTGGGGGTCCCAGGTGAGGCTGCTCAGGGCCACTGAGGCACAGAAGTGTCCTCAGGCCCCAGCACAGCTGTTCTGTAGGGCTGCTCCTAGCAGGGAGAGGGCATGGGGGGAGGAAAGCTCTGGTGGGACCTGGCTGGTCTGCAGCCCCTTGGGAGAAGAGGACCAAGTCTGGACTCTGAGGAGGGGCTGCGAGCTGGTCTTTTAGGGAGAGGGGATAAATTTG
>NW_009636399.1:6959-9003 GCF_000690535.1 Cariama cristata | reverse complement strand
CCGGCCCAGCCTTAAACGGTGACAGGCTCGAACATCTCCACACACCAAAACTGAACCAGCTTCCCACAATGAGCAGGGACTCACACGAGCAGGATGGCTGGAGCACCGTGAGCCATGGCCAGGCCATGGCAGGGCAGCAGGGGACTCCTGCCTTGCTGTCAGCCGTCACGTTCTGTGCCATGTCCCCCCTACACGTCATTCCCAGCTGGCAGTGTCAGGGATGTACTGACTTAGGTGGGTGTGGGCACAGCACAGAATTTCTAAAGACACTTGGGCACATCTGAGTTAAAATTAAGTTGCTTAGAATGTTAAAAGTCATAGGACCAGAAATCACACCATGAAAACAACTTTCCCAAACCTCACAAATATTAACTTTACCAGTGGCTCAATACCAGACTTGAGAAAAAGAACACAAAGTTCAAAAACTCTTCCATTGCTTTAAAGGCATGGTGCTGAGGTGTGCATCGTCTCAAACACGTGCCACTTTGGCTTCGTGGTGCTGCAATGAGACACAGACTTTGTCACCTAGCTATACATTTATTCTCATTACTTAAATTCATCTTCTGATACAGACAAGAGGTTTTTTCCAAACTAAATTAAGTCATTACAATATCCTAGACCCTTACTTAGACAATGAACACAAACCTTCCTTCCTCATAGAGATTCTCTGTAACTAAGCCACTGCTGCAGGTAGAAAGATATCTCCCTGGAGTCCACACATCCCCCTTAAAAGTGAGAAATCCCAAATGCCACCTTTAAGAGATTCTTGCTTTAGCTCAGAATATCTTCTTCCCTGCTATTTTGTCCGAGTCCAAAAGAAGAAAAAACATTGGAGAGAGTGATAAGTAAATGGATCTAAGAAAACAGTCACTTCTCATTAACTAGAAGTTTGTAGGGATACTACTTAGTAGCTACTTAGTAGTGATACTGCTACTATTAGCAGTAGTAGTTGTATTAGCATTAGTAGGACTGGTGTTGTACTGTAGTAGTATCATATTACTATCCCATAGTAATGATAATAGTGAAGATTAAGTAGTCAAGGTGTCATCAGGCTAAGTTCAAAGTACTGCTGGATTTTCCTGTGCTTATGAAAGCGTGCTTAACTGGGAACGTTTACTTCCAACTTCCTCAACCCTGTGCTTGCTTCTACCTTTTTTGGTCACTGATAGACTCTTTCTTTTCATTTGTGTACACGATTGCAGACTGTCAGAGGTTAGCAAAGTAGGCAATTTGGAGGCTTCATTTTGGAATATTATTTGTCAGTTGACCTTGTAACACTACCATTTGATAACTGCATACGACACCAGCATGTAATACTCTGTCTGGGCTGACAGATAAAATTCAAGGCAGAAATCAGTAACTGTTCAAGGACCTGATCACCACAAAGATGGTCTGCCTTTTACGCCATGCCCAAATTAATACTGCCTAAAGAAATCTGCATGAGCAATGAGGAGGGGTTCATTATAGTGGGTCACTGGGTCTTAAAATTATTCCCCCTAGAATTTGGTACAGTGGGAACTTGACAGCCTTGTAAGGGGCATGCAAGAAGCTTTTCTTCAGTTGTCTAGAATGGCTGATAAATGCTGTGATGTTATACATCAGAAATAACATTTCCTTTGATGATATGGGTGGGTCTGGGGAACTGCAAGGCAATCCTCTGCTCCATGCTATAAGACAGTATCACAGACCAGGGATCAAAGAGTACCAAAGTGCTGACCACTATCTCAACACAGTTTAACAATAGCAACAACAACAATAATAATGAATTGTGAAACAGGCTTATTCATAATTATTAGTTAGAACTGAAGTCTGATTAACTCTTCATACACATCCCACCAGCATACCTGACAGCCCTCTGCTGAGCCATAAAGGAGAGTGGCACGTGCTCAGTGAAGCTGACCCATACAGTGAAATGGTTTATGAGAAATGACGATATATGATGAGAATACAAAACTTGATAATAGGCTTATTTATTGATTGAAAATAAAATTCATGAACTGTGAAGCTGAAAACTGCACCAGAGGGAATTGGTCCAAGAGGACAT
>NW_009636399.1:1635-6928 GCF_000690535.1 Cariama cristata | reverse complement strand
GGGGGGGGGAGAGAGAGAAAGCACGCGCGTGCACGAGCGCATGTGTGTGTGTGTGTATGTGTATTACATGTAAACTAAGTTAAAGGTTGCCTAAAGGCTTCTGATTCCACAAGCAGAGCCTCTGAGGATAGGATCTGAAAGCCTTTAATGCTACTAAGGCTTTGTCAGTAAGATATTTGCATATTTTGCCCACAAACCCAAAACGCTGTATTAATTCATTTTTATTTACCTTTCTGCGGCTTCCAAAAGAAACCTCACAGGAAGCCATTAATGACACAGCTTCATAAGAGATAATTTTCAGAGCAGCTTTGCAGTTAGTGACTGAAGGGGGAAAAAAATGTGTGTCAAATTTAGATTATTAACAACATAATCCTTAAACAGATGGTATCTCAAAGACTAATTCATCTTCAAATTTCACTGTAGAAACTGCATGATCCTTCGCTCTGTGTGCATGCGAATGTATATTGCATGTCTTTTTTTCTTCATGTTTACTAGAAAGGGAAGCAGGAGAGTTTTGAAGCACTGGGCTGGAGGCTGGAAATCACAATTTCATCTCCATGCTATCACACCTTCCATTCAAATTCAGGTCCCTTTCTCCACAGTCCACCCGTAAAACCACCAGGCAAGCAGCTTTCTCTCGCAGCCCATGTGCAAAGCCATGGTGACAGGGCCCGTTTCCAACAGCGACTGCCTGGGGAAGACTATTTGGGCAGGGTGCGCTGGTGAGGAGCTGTCTGCAAGACACCCCCTGGTCCCCAGCAAGTGACAACCCCAAAGTTTTGCTCACTTGGGGCACTTTTGCCATCTCTGGCATCATGCATGGAGAATCTGGATTGCCACAACAACTCACTGCAAGCCAAATCATGCTGGTATCTGAAACATCCCCCGGGTTCCCCCACACAAAATCAGACCTGTCATCCCTGATTTGTCCACCGCTCACAGCAACAGGCACTTGAGATGAGACTGCTGTATTTTGTTACAAGTTAAATAATACTTTTTGTTTAGTTTACTGTCAGGCTCTTGCTAGACAAACCTTTGGAGAAGCTAAATGAAAAGCAATTGCTCTGAAATCTGTGGCTGCAAGAAAGCAGGAGTCCCATTTAATACAATTTTAACAGTATGATTTTTTAATCACAATACAGCAAAAGCAGTCTCCATCTTTTCCCTACTTAAACATAAAGTACTGAAACCTTTGTGTCTTCCCACACTGAAAGAAGTAAAAACCTTTTTTTCTCATTTGAATTTATAATATTCAGTACAAGTTTCTTTTAAACTTTCCTGTTGTTGGAGGTACATTTTTCCTCCCTCTACTTGGAACTTTTTAAAATATGTAATTTATTAGAGGTTTCCTCTTCCTTCCTGTACTTTTCTGCTCTGGATGCTCTTTTTATAGTCTTTGTAATGTCAAAATTATCTCTGAAGAAAAACACAGAGAGTCATATATGTAGGCAACATAAATGGGCCCTGTTCTACTGCCCAGTCGGGCATCTTTGCATTGCATTTGTCCTTTAAACAGAGGAAATATTTGTCCTAATTTATTTATGTACTAATTTTTGCACATTTAATCTAAGTTTAAGCATTTTATCTACACCTAATTTATCTCCATATAGTAGCCCTTGTCTCCCCATGTGCTGCATAGACCCAGTCTCCCATTGCATCCCTTGTTGGGCTGGCACATACGTTGTGTCCCCATCTATAGGCAAGTGCCGAGTCCCAGTTACAACAAATCAATGGCTTTCAGAGATGAAATGAAAGGTTACATACGTCAGCCATATGAGGCACTGGGCACCCTGGCCCCACGACCCCGGAGGCTGGGTGGTGACTGGGGAGAAGCAACATGTCCATTACATGACCACTGTCCTTCCACCGCCTCCTTGGCCACAACACCTGGTTGAAACCAGTGAGATTTTTGTGCAACTGTGAGGCTCCTTGGGGATGGGGAGAGGAGGAAAAAGTGCCTCCTGGTCATGCCCTGGCACCTCCATCCCCTGCTCCCCAGTTGCACCAAGATGGATCTGCACCCAGACTTTCTTTTGTGTTCAGGAAAAGACTTGACCCATATTGTCCTGGAGGAAGACAAAATGCCGCTAACTCCTTGCGGAGCAGTTATTCCCAGGAGCTATCCTACTGACATCAATCGCACTCCTCCAGCGAGTCCCTGCCTACAGCACAAGTGTTTCAAAGCCTGACCCTGCTGCAGTGGGCACACCTGGAGTCCATTACAAGGCCCCTTTTTCCTGTGATAGATGAGCAGCTGAAATGTGCTTAAACAAGAGTCCCGGCCTTTCCAGACACCCGCCAGCCCCTCGCCCTGAGGGTGAGCAGGGAGGTGTATGGGGAGACGTACAGGTAGGGTGAAAGGCAGCAATGGCAAATTGCGAGCGGAAACATTTCCATTTCTAGTGGAGAGTTATGTGTGGTTTAGGAAAGTTTTCACAGCTCTATACTGAAGGGCTACTGTGCATCGCAGTTATATTGTTCTTTGCAGGTGCTGTTTTGTTTTCCTGGGTTTTTTCCACACGAAGCGAGGAAATGTTGCATTTGGAAAATTGCAAGGTCGGCTCGTGCCAGAAGCTATTGCTGGAGAAGGAACCTTGTGACACCATTAACCAGGCCACTGCCACAGCTAATTCGTAGCAAACCCCAAAGATGTTTCATAGATCATGACCCAGAGAGATAGTAAAAGAGCTTTCTGGGTAGGGGACTTCAAGCTGGGACATTTCCTAAAGCAATTAATATGGGGGATAAAAAACCCCAGAAACCTCAGGAACATATGAATGTTGGCCATTTCTTCCTCCAAATACAAGTGCTTCAGATGATATCTTCGAAAACTCGCAGCATCTCTGTGGGACCTATCATTTCCCACTGTGTGCTGTCCTGGGGATGTGGCAGGAGAAGGTGCCACACCAGTGAAATCGAGAGTGCAGGGAAAGGGGGTTCTTCAGTGCACATGTGTTCACTGAGTGTGCTTGAGTAGCATGCAGAAAGGTCTTTCTATGCGGATGTTCATGCCCTGTAATTCTAATATGACAACTATTTTGTAATCCTTTAATATATTTTTAACTAATTCAAAGTTCAGGGCTGACAGTAGATTAGCCATATAGCTCAATTATTTAAATTCTTAAGCCTTTTCTAACATAACAAAAAAAGAGGGGAGTTTAGGTATTTCAGTTTTAATGGCCCATGATAATTTTTCCCCTTCCTTCAAAAATGGCTGCAAAACATACAAATAAATAAACTAATAAATAAAGTGAAATGTTCAGGGCCAGAAACTATTTCTCATTGGTGCTCCTCAGAGGTCATTACCAAGATTTAATCCTCACTTGCAGTTCTGTAAGACAAGCAAACCACAGGCAGTGGTAGAACAGGACTGGAGGCCGTGCATTGGCACAGGGCTGGTCGGTCTGACCCCGACAGGCACTCTTGCCGCGGGCTGCATGACCTTGACAGTGGGAGCAGCTGGCACCGCCGGAGGAGATTCAAGTCAGGCAAGACATGGGTTCTGCTTTGGAGGTGTCGATCTCCAAACTCCTGGAGAGGTTCCCCTGGAAGACTATTTACCTAATTCAGTCAGCAATGGCAAACCCAGTCCTCTACCCCCTCATCCCCGATGGATTGCCTGTGTCTGCTTCCAACATCCAGCAGGACCGGGATGCATCTCCGAAGATGACGATCCTGGCACGTGGCATGCTGCGTGCCGCATCTGTTGCCTACTACCTCGGAAATAACTAGGATGTGTCTTTGCTTTTAGTGGATTGCCTATTGCTCACAGCCATTTTAATTTGGGTCTGTTGCCTCCAAATTTGTTCTCACCCTGCTAGAGTCCTATAATATTTGATCTACCAGTTTCCTCACCAAAATATGCATACTCTGCTGAACGAAACATACTTGAGTTTTTTGGGTTTTCCTTGTTTTGTTTCTGTTTTTGTCAAAGAGACATAGCACAATATTCCCTTGAGATATAACACCTTCAGTCCAGGCACTGTTAAGCTTGTAAGCAGCGTAGAAACAACTAGAAAGCTCCCAGGCCCTTGTAAAGTTTCAATAAAAATAAGATGGCTCTAAATAGTTGTCAAACACCTTGCCTAAAATTGTTCATTGTTGATGGACAGGGTTTTAACTGAAGTCATAGAAACTTGTCCGGTGACTCCTTTGTGTTTCATTTTAACATGGTTTTATGACATTTTCTATTTATGTTTCTATCTCTTCAGAAAGAGAAAGGATTTAATAGAGAGGGGAAAAACATATATTCTGCTTACAAATGTAGGTGTGACAGATATACAACAGATATATAACCATGTACAAACAACTGTGTCATAAAGATTAGGCCTCTTCCACCTGCAAAACCTCACTGGAAAATAAAGAAAACCCAATTTTGCTGTAATAATTTCCAACATAATTACTTCATCTGCTAGTGAATTTATTATACCAAATTGTCTGCTTGACTTATCCATGTTAATTATTTTTTAAAGGAGTAGTAGTAAAAATAAGAAGTGGAAGAATCATATGCAAATGTCATGTCTAAAGAGCAGTCATCATATTGGAAAAGAATTAGCTAGTCATAAATGATCAAGATAAAAATTACTCTGTATAATAGCGTAAAACATAAACGATTTCAGGCAAGTTTCCCTGCTCCTGATAAGATATATTTTAAATAGATCTGATATCCTAATTATAATCTTTTCCCTCTGGGTAACAATGCTAGGTGTTAGTTCGGTTAACATCCCCCTTTACACTTATTTTCTTTCTCTTTATAATATGAAAAAATAAAATTGAAATGTATTTACACTCACACTTGTAAGAACTTTGGAAGTTATGCGGCAAGATTTTTGGAGACCTTTTCTCCCGTCAGATTTCTCTAACACATACATTTGCCAATTCCCTTCTAGTGGTTCCTTTCAGGAGATCAGCTGCATTAATTTAACTCTTCTGCTGTGATTTGTAGTTAACGGAGACTAAACCTGGGATAAAAGGAGCTTGGTGACTGCTTCTGCCTTTTGCCATCATTTGCTTGGTCTGAAGATAATGGTGGCAACACTGACAATGTAAAAAAAAAAAAAAAAAAAGAGGACTACTTCAGGCTTTCACTCTAAGAAACAAAAGGCAATTATCCCAAGACAGAGAGAAAGGGAGAGGTTGTTGAAAGCAAGCTAAGAAGCAGTGTTTTCTGAGAAAAGATGTCAGCTTTGAAAAAGTATCTTTTTAACTTAAATCTTTCCTGTTGAGCTCCTATTCCAGGTGTTCACCTTATCCATGCAGCCAACCCAGCATTGCGCTGCCATCGCTGCAGGAG
>NW_009636399.1:0-1586 GCF_000690535.1 Cariama cristata | reverse complement strand
CCCCCACGAAAGCATGAGGACCGGCCCGCTGCTGGTTCTGCTGGTGCCGGCAGCCACGCTGCATGGGAGGCAGAGGGGTAGGAGCCCTGCGGACTCCCGGCATATGCCGGGATTTAAACGTGCGTGGCCAGAAGTGGGATCTGTGTGTGTGCGCGCACAAGTCTCCATATCCCTCACTTTTTGCCTGGTGCTGCCTTGTGCCCCGAGCAGCTCTGGGGAGCCCTGCGCCCATGGGAGGGGAAAGGCACCTCTCAAGAATAATGTTGGTGCCTCACAATATAAATAATAAAGAAGCACCTCAGTCTTGTCTCCACAAAAATTCTCTTTTTTTTTTTTTTTTAAATAAGGTTTCTAAACAACAGGGAAGCAAAGTGCATTATTCAGCTCCTGCACAGTGAAGAAAAACACGTGGCTAAAGTACAACATACTTAGTACGTTGGCTGAAAAACAAAACATCTTAGCACACATGTAAGTGCCATTAAAAACCATATAAATTTGCAGATAATTCCAAAAGTGTCAAAGTCACTCAGGAGGGGTTGTGCTGGAAATGACAGGGGTGGGCTGGGATGTTCCTCAGTCATCAGGGCCTGGGGGGCACACTGCCCTGCAGGGCCACTCTCTCCGGTCACACGTCAGGTTGCGGAGGGAGGGATATGTCACATCCCAACAAGACAGGGGTCTGTGTTAAAGACAGCCTGAACAGTCCCATACACCCAGAAGACCCTTCATGTTTGCCTCTCTGCTGGCTGCAGCTCCAGAAGAAGCTGAGAGGCGTGTAGTAGAGCCTGTGACTGCACGGAGATGGGTGCTAGTGTGATGGTTTAACACCACAGTAAGTAAAATGCATCACAAAAAGAAAAAGATAGCTAAACAAAGCAAAAAAGAATCTTTTTTTTTAAATGCATCAAGGCATCTCAGATACATCACTGTGATCTATAAATTATGAGCCATTGCCTAACACAGCTTGTACCACTTGGTGGCAACACTTCCATGTTTGATTTATTGAACCTTTCTTGTAATCTTTCTTCTGATACTTGAAAGGACAAGGGTAGGCCCTAATACATGCAATAAAAATAGAAGTTTTGAATGGCTTTGCTACTACTTTCTGTACTGGAATTGTACTAGTTTACAAGAGCATGTTGCTTTAGGTCCTGAGACATTTCTAATAGGAAACTTTCACATGCCACAGAGACATCACTGAGCAACCTTGTACAGCAACCTCATCTTAAATATTGGTAGAAAACAATTTCTTCCAATGTGCAGCCAAAACCATGAAAGAAAGTGTTGACCAGCTGCTTGCAGAACATCAGATGCTCTGGAAAGACAGGGTAGATGGCTAAGACTGGGCAAGGTTCTCCATTGCAAGTGTAAGACTGCAGGTACACATCTGAATGGCATTCAAGCTGTAATCTTGCATGGTGCCCAAACAACAGCCATGCCATGGCTCTTTCTTGCCGTTAAGTTTGAGCTGCAAGATCCATTGCTGAACTCTGGGCTCCCCACTAAAACTGACAAGTAAATGACATCAATGTCAATAATTTCCTGAACTGCAGGACATGAAACTCACTGGCATTGGGCCCACACAT